>NC_079393.1:3430272-3527772 GCF_029220125.1 Pseudoliparis swirei | reverse complement strand
AGCCTTAAAATCCTTTCTTTTAAAGAGAAGTGACACCCGGCAGACGTCTTTTAGCGCCATCATTTAAAAAATATGAGCATAAGGCCATCAATTCGCCATGCGTGACTTTTACGAGGCCATCTGGGGAGGAATTATCACGTTGGATGATGTCTATGAGTTAAAACCCGTAGAACAGATTCCTGACGTGGAATCCAAAGCACAGCGAGAGATATTTCACTTCAGAAAGCTCGGAGACAAAAGCGCCGCGAGGTGCGGAGCGGCGTTACCCAGAGTTCTGTAACTCAGTGGATTCTATTAAACAGGGATTTTAATTACATATTGTAGACGTGCTTATGTGAATGAAAGCTCTCCTACGTTGTGAAAGCAGAAGATGAACTAGTGAATGCGTCAGTTGCCTTGTGGGAATCAAAAACTCTTAACATCCTTATTTTGGGTCTGACATTGGATTAAATTGAAATACTTTCCGCAGAGTGCATGTTGTGACCCCTGATACTGGCTCCAGGAAAAGTTTCCTTCCCCTTTGACAACGTGAGGCTTTCACCAAACAGTCATACCCAGGAGAGCTTGAGGAAGTTCATTTCTCTGCCTCCCAAAGCCTAAAAAGTGACTTCGAAAAGCCATTTTAATGGGCAAAACAACCCTATTCCAGTAAAGTCCTGAGCCACACCCAGACTAATGTTACGAAGAGACTGGACCGCCCTATTCAACCAAACGAGGGCCTGATAGCTGACCCTGGAGACTGGATTATGTTTAGAACCCCATTACATGTGAGCTAAATGTGTGAAAAGACCCCACAAATCACCCTGAAATAATTCCGTTAGCAAGCTTTTTTCCCTTCTTTCTTCAAACACTTATAAATTGAACATGAAACTCAGAAGACGTTATTTTTGACTTGCTTTTTCACCTGTGGAGGAGAATGATATCCAAAACACGTCTATTTTCATAACAAGGATGCCACGCCCCCTTTTTTTAAGGGTGCAGCGAAGAAGAAACAAAAAACTTCGCCGAAGTTCCCCAAGGAGGTGAGAAAGGAGTCCAATAGTTCCCTTGATGTGCCACAATGACGCTTTTTATTGCATATTGCACCAGAATCAAGTACATTATAGAAAAAATATAGATTTTCCAGTTAATGGAAAGAGTCGCTATGAGTCTCTCAGCACTACTTTATGAATTTGAGATCTAGTCTCTTATTATCTATCACATCTGACACATTTTGTTCGTTTTCAAGACAATTAAATAAAATGTTGAAATCATTTTAAAAAATGTATTTAATGTGGTAAAATTCAATTACATTTCACTTTGTCGAAATACACAAAGTTAAATTAATTGTTATATATATGTAGGTATGTATGTATATGTATGTAGGAGGAGAGCGTAGTTTAACCAGTTAAATTCCATGTCTGTGCTCACATACATGGCCCAAAAAACAGACTTGGCAGGTTCAGCCCAACCATGAAGGTGTTTCAGTGAATTCCTTGAGGACGTTTCAACGTGTAAATCCACACGTGGCTAACGCCGTAAACCTGCCAGGTATTAGCATACATAAAAAAGATTTGATTTCCAGCATGTGACAACACAGACGCAGATAAATAAAAAATGTGTCCTTCCCGGCTGCGACTCTTTATCTCCCTACTCAAGCTGTCAGAACTTTAAAAGAAAAGAAGAAATGCCGCTTCCAGATATTCATTGCTTCGTCTGTGTCGGCCTTACACAGCAGCTAATAAGGAATTTGTTAGCCTACTTTTGCGCGATGCATCTCTATAATGTAAAGCACGCTAATAGCCGCGACCCCCGCCGCTAATCCTTCTGCAGGAAAATCAATTTCACACATCGAGGAATCACACAACCAATCAGAGGCAGCGATCACAATCAGATGGACTGAAAGCGGAGTGGGAGTGCAATCGCTAACGTTTCGCTCTCAATCAGACCCCCCCCCCCCCCCCCCCCGAGAAGACTAACAAACATCCCATAATTAGGACGGTTTTAAGACGAGCCGAGACCCACATGGCCGACGGTGTTGACGTAGCCGGAGGTCGCGGAAGGATTAGAAAGAGGCGTAATGAGACGTTTAGAAACGGGAATTCGTTAGCTAATGAGATCGGTCGGCGGGAGAAAACGCGGCGGTGTCTAAGCTAACGGCGCCGAGAGAACAACAGGTGTGAAAAGAAGAGGCTTAAAATGTGTCACGTAGTCAGGTGTGGGAGAGGGAGAAAAAGGAATAGAGAGCAAATGTGCAGCGAGCAGATGAGGACTGACCCGAAGTGACCCACTTCTCCCCTGATTTATGGCGGATAGGTCCCTCAGCAGACACAGCTTTGTTCTGGGTGGGGGGGGTCATAAATCTCCCGCTACCTCTGAGCGGATCAGCTGACCCTCCAATCCTGGCAGCAGCCCCCGCCCCCCCCCCCCCCCCCCCCCCATGTGGTCCAGCCGGAGGCTCTCCACGTAAATGTAGCCGAGCGGGCGACTCACAACCCCTCGCCGGAGCACTCGGACCGAGGCAGCCGAGGTTTACCCGTTTGGTTCTCACCGGTTGGTGGGGGGGGGGGGGGTGGGGGGAGCCGGTGGGAGTGCAAGTTAGGAAGACTTGAGTTATGAAGACGCCTCATTGACTAGAGAATAGCACAGTTGATGTAGTTTTAGCATTTAGGTGTCCAGTCATGTTGATATGAGGACACCCGCCGGCGTGAGGACCGGCAAACACGACCGCCGGGAGGTTGGATCACCAAACAGGAGAGCGCCGCCCGCTGCCCCCCCCCCCCTCCTCCATCGCCTCCCGGGGGGCGAAGCGCTGCACCGCGCGTCTGAAAAACGAGTTATTTGAGCCCGGTGATTGGAGGCGGTGGACAAGGGAGGAGGAGTGGGGGGGGGGGGGGGGGGAGAACGGTGTGAGCTTACGGATGCAGCCAGAGAGAGAGAGAGAGAGAGAGAGGAGTCGGGTATCCCTCCACCAAGACCGCCGCCTGGATGGGAACGCGACCGCAGGGAGCAACGCTTCACCTCCTTTCGTGCAGCCGGTCATGAAGAAGAAGAAGAAGAAGAAGAAGAAGAGAAGAAGAAGAAGAAGGAGAAGAAGAAGAAGAAGGAGGTGATACTAAAAGGATGAAACCATCACACTCACCTGTCTAAAGCATGTAAACACATCGTGTCCCTTCTTGCGTTAGCTTGTTACGGCGTGAGCGCCGAGGGGGAGTCGCTCCTCCGCTGAGACGCCGCGCTCAAAGATCTCCGTGACTCATGCGGCTCTCAGAGAAGTGGGATGAACACTCATCGTCGAGGCAGCGAGTCGCCTGGCGATGTGGATCTTTTTTTTTTTTGTCTTCCCACTCCGGCGCATGGATGTTTTCTCTCTCTCTCTCTCTCTCCCCCTCCTCCCCTTCTTCTCATTCGTCCACAGACTCTCTCAAGAGCCCCCCCCCCTCCCACACCCATATCCCCCAAAGCACAACTCTCCTTGGCAAGGTGCCACTTGCAGTATCTGCAACACCCCCCCTCCCCCGCTCTCTTATTTGTTCTCTCCACCTTGATCTCCTGCACTTTCCCACGTTTCTCGTCTTTTTGTTTTTTTAAAGGGCCGATGTATTCATTCCCCCCCCCCTCCCCCCCGCGACTCACAAAGTGCATCGTGATGAGACGTGTTGGGCAAAACTAATTACAGTTAAGGGTCGGATCAGCGGGACGGACCTCAATAATGCATGAGCTCAATTTAAAGGGGGTGACGGACGGCGGATCGGGCGTACCTGAGGAAAACGGAGCTCGCGGAATTGTATTTCTTCCCCGTGGAACCCAGCTGGCCGAAATAACAGGACATTAAGTCATCGCTGACGTTTATCGATCCGTCTCCTTCTCTCTCGCGGCGGCGGCCGAGGAAATGTGACGACCTTTTCAGCGGCTTTCTGTACCGGCACAAGTGGTATTTTATTATTGTTTTAAGTGGGCCGGTTAAATGGAGCAGAGATCCGGCCGAACGCCCCGCTTGTGTCGAGGTGATGCAGCAACATGAAAACACAGGAGCGGTAGTCGAGGCTGGAGAACGAGCACAACGAGTTCTGGACCTTCAGAGCTCATTTGGGTCTTTTTAAAAACAACCTTTTTTCGATACAGTCTGTACGTCACAGCACAGACTGTATCTCACGAGAAGTCTCGTGTTGTAGCGCCCGAGATCGGTCTGGGTCTTGAGATCGGTCTAGAGATCGGTCTAGAGATTGGTCTTGGTCTAGAGATCGGCCTTGGTCTATAGATCAGTCTAGAGATCGGTCTTGGTCTCGAGATCGGTCTAGAGATCGGTCTTGGTCTGGAGATCGGTCTTGATATCGGTCTAGAGATCGGTCTTGGTCAAGAGATCGGTCTAGAGATCAGTCTTGGTCTAGAGATCGGTCTAGAGATGAGTCTTGGTCTAGAGATCGGTCTTGATATCGGTCTAGAGATCGGTCTTGGTCAAGAGATCGGTCTAGAGATCAGTCTTGGTCTAGAGATCGGTCTAGAGATCAGTCTTGGTCTAGAGATCGGTCTTGGTCTAGAGATCGGTCTTGGTCTTGCGATCGGTCTTGGTCTGGAGATCGATCTTGGTCCAGAGATCGGTCTTGGCCTTGAGACCACCTTTTTTGAAGGTCTCCTTTTACGATCCGCCGCATTTGTACTCAGACTTGTCTCTCTTAGACGAAGAGGACTCCGGATCTCATTTCAAGACCACAACCTGTGCATTGCCTGATTTGTAAAGACATTTCTCCTGTTCCACTCACACATGCACACATTTCCAGTATAGATGCAAAAACAGAAGAAAGTGAGAGGTGTTTTATGATAATGTAGATCAATTGACAATGGTTTTATCCTAAGTGTGTTCGGTCTTGGTCTCGACTTGATCTCAACCGTCTTGGTCTCGATTGAGTCTCAGTCTGCCTTGATCTTGATTCAGGTCTCACTCAGGCTCAGCCCACAAATTCATGCCCTGCATCTTTAATATTTTAGAGCCAACTCCTAAACATTGAGTAATATTTTCTGTCATAACGTTTTACAACCAGAGGCAGCGCAGCTGAACCAGTCGGAGGCTGACGAGTGAAGCAGAGTCCAGTTCTCGGTCGACAGGCAGCAGCGAGTCGACTCCTGGCATACAGCCAATAACAGCGTCACATTCTCTGCATCAAACCCGCCGTCAAAAAAGGCAGCGCGTTGAGTCTCACTGCAGGCGTACAGCACTATTTATAATAAATGAGACAAAACAGAAGTGATGTAACTAATTTTAAAAACGCTGCGAGTGTAAAGGGTTTACATTTTAACATCTTCTCATGGAGCAGTAGTTGTAAACCTGGGGGTCGGGATCTAATCTGGGTGGTTGATTTGAGAAACTTCTATACAACCAGGAGTTGCCCCCTGGTGGTCAGGAGAGAGAATGCAGCTTCAACACATGAAGCATAAACTTCGATACAACCAGAGTAGTCGCCCCCTGGTGGTCAGGAGAGAGAATGCAGCATTAACACATGAACCATAGACTTCTATACAACCTGACTGTTCAACCAGAGTTGTCGCCTTCTGGTTAAACGAATACAAGTTTAAGGCACCTCCCCATTGGCTTCAAACAGTGACATTTTAAGGGAGTCCGTTCTTAACTTAAATAATTTAGCTTTAGAGTTCAAACCAATACTAATCTGAAAAATTCTCTCTATTGCTGTGAAATGAAACATCGCAACGGACATCACAAGTGTCTAAAGTATTGAATTGTTCTCTATATACACGTAGGAGAACATCTGGAAACAGTTCCGATCTTTTTTCCGATGTTTTTTTCGAGCTCCAGACATCCGGTGAGTCAGCAGTAATCTCCAGACCTGCCTGTGTGCCGACTGAGCACACCTGTGTTGTCTGAAAATCCACCGATACGATAAATTAGTGACGGCAACGGGCGTCTCCAGCCGCAGGTGCATCAACTGTGCTATTTGAATTTTCCTCCCCATGGCGTCTCGTGCAAACGCTGACTTTTTGGAGTTTGGTGCTCTTTTGTCAATCTGAGGAGATTTTAACGGCTCGGTGAGATCCGCTAACCGTGAGAGTGCGGAGGAGTAAATATTCAGCCGTTTATTGGTAATCCCGGGGGGGGAGGGGGGGGGGCAATTGGAAGGAATTATTCATGAAGGTTTCATTGTTTACTGGGTGTCTGCTAAGAGCTTGATGCACCGCTACGTTCACCACCTGCACACACCGCTGGGTTTCCATACAAATCTCAAGATTATTAAAAGAATCGGCTCAGCCCAAAACAAAGAAAAACCTGTCAAAGACAAAAAAAAACTTGAAACTTGAAAAAAAACACGACTTTATCTTTCCAAACAGAACCTCCGGGGAAATAAAACTCCCTGATGAAAAATAAATCAAGCGGGCGGGCGGGCGGGCGGGCGGCCTCGGTCGCCTTCAGGTCCACATCTGCAACGTCGACCTCGGCCCGCCTCCTCCCGCTGATCAAAGCCGATCCGCGCCTCCGTCAACAGCTGGCCTGCATGTTTTAATGCAGAACCGACTTCAACCCGGCATTCCCCCCCCCTCACACTCGCTCTCTCCAAACAAACGGCGCCTTGCCTTGGGGGGCTTCGTTTCCCTGTCACCGGTGCATATTTCATAAAGGGAATTCAACGTCTTCCCTTTGATTCTTTGGCGCTTTGGTGCCGCCGTCTAGCGATCCATTAGCTCCCATTATCATCTCTACGGTCCTCATTAGAGACGAGGAGGAGACGCTCACAGCTCTAATGGACTGTGGAGAACGGCTCGGCCTTCCTCCTATAGCACATTTTTACAGGTATGATTTTTGCAATGAAATGTCAGAAAATAGTCCACCTTCATCATAACTGATGCCTTGTATGGCGCCTACGATACGACACTCAGGGGGGGGGACTTATTAGTGTGAGCACCACTGGATGTGTGTTGTTGTTCCTGTGTGTTGTTGTTCCTGTGTGTTGTTGTTCTTCCTGTGTGTTGTTCTTCCTGTGTGTTGTGCACTGTGACATCACGGGTACCAAGACTACAGACAGTTGAAAATGCATTGTTGTTCATGTTGTTGAAAACTAAATAAAAAATGAGTAAAAAAAAAATTAAGAACACTTATGAATAGCTTATAAAATAAGCTGTGAATACATGTGTTGGACGATTTACTTATTTATGACGACTATCATTAAAACAATCCCCAATGACAAAGATGCCCTGGATCTGTATGCAGGGTTAGTCCACTGGACTGAGTGCAGGGTTAGTCCACTGGACTGAGTGCAGGGTTAGTCCACTGGACTGAGTGCAGGGTTAGTCCACTGGATCTGTATGCAGGGTTAGTCCACTGGACTGTGCAGGGTTAGTCCACTGGACTGAGTGCAGGGTTAGTCCACTGGACTGTGCAGGGTTAGTCCACTGGATCTGTATGCAGGGTTAGTCCACTGGACTGTGCAGGGTTAGTCCACTGGACTGAGTGCAGGGTTAGTCCACTGGACTGTGCAGGGTTAGTCCACTGGACTTCCTCCTCCCCCTCTGGACATGCAGTGTTTTCATCACATGACTAACGAGTTGCCTCATATTGTTTTTGCTCGCCTACGTGTAAAAATCACCAGAGCCGCCACATTTATTTATGTCCGCCTCTCATGGGTCCAGCCGAGCGTGTCCATCAACACACGCCTGGAAAGACCTCGCGCTCCTCTCTGTGGTATGAATATAAAAACAAACTGTCAGAATAGAAGTCGTTTAGCGTTTTTTTCTTTCTTTCTTCCTCTATATTTGTTGTATTTCTTATTGAGATATTCGGGCCGTAGAGGAAGTGGTTATAGTTTAGGAAAGCCAAGGCGAAGAGGGAAAACATTTTTACTGAATGATATCGCCCCGGATGATTCCTCCTCCTCTACAGCGCCGCGTTCCCACTGTCGGCATGAATCACACAGCAGACGGCTGAAGTCCCCGTCCTCAGATTCCTCAACATTAAAACGATCCCAATGGGTTCCACGTAGTTTGATAATGAAGACGTATGAGACATTATGATGCATTGATTTAGTTTCACATGCCAAGAGGCCTCTGAAGCTTCCATCCAACACCGAAACAATGGAGATGAAAGAGAATATGTGTGTGTGTGTTCAACAACACACACACATCAAGAAACAACAAGTAAATAAATAAACATTGACAAACGCTCGGGCCGCTTCCGTCGTGGAAAGTATTTCAAGGGGGAAATGTCGGCGTTGCGTCACGGCATTGGGTTGGAAGCAGAAATCTCAAAACCTCAGCACATGAAACACAAAAAGTGTCAACATTGTGTGTTTGAGTCCTTAAAAAACGGAGATGGTCTTCGTGGAACGTCTTCACATTAAGCTAAAAGAGACACTGAGGGGAGGGGGGGGTGGGGGAATGGTCGCGGAGACGGAAGATGAGGATGGGCAAAACACACTTCAGTGAGTGTCGGATCATTCCCCTTCAAAACACAAGCAACCCCCCCCCCCCCCCCCCCCTATTTTGCTGAGCTGGCTGTTCCTTCGTTCTAACCCTTTGTCATAACTCAAGCCCCGTCAACGTTTTCTCTCTCTCCGTCTCAAGAGGTGACGGTTTGAGTTTAACGAGAACATCTCTTCGATCGGGTGACTATGTCAGTGTCTGTATCGGGGGGTTCGCCACCTTTCTGTACGCCAGCGCGTCATCACTTCCTCTTTTTAACATGCTCAAATAAAATTTGTTAAATAAAATTTGTACGCTAAACAATCGTTCGTGATGAACCACAGTGTTTAGCGTACACATTTTATTTTACGAATATATTTTTTTTAATTCTTACGAATTTTATTTTTTCGTACAAATTTTATATTACGAATATTTTTTTTAAAAATTCTTACGAATTCAATTTTTTCTTACAAATTTAAATGTAAGAATTTTTTTTAGTCATGTGTCGCAAACAAGGTGATAAACCGCCGTGTTTAGCGTACGAATTTAATTTGAAAAATATTTTTTGCAATTTTATTTTAGTCATGTGTCACAAAACAGGTGTTTTTGGAGGCCGCCCGCGGTGACCTTTGACCACCCAATTTCGATATAACTTCAACTGCGAGTCCAGATCAACTTTTCTACCAAATTTCGATGAAATTCGCTTTAAGGCGCTTCAGAGATATCGTTGGTGAAGGTCAGAGCGACCTCCACCTTTTCACCCATTTCAATATTTTTCCAATTCCAACATCGGAAGAATGAAAAGGTCTCTCGGACAGGGTGTACTTGCTATTAGAATCATATCAGGGGCTTAAAATGGTCTGAAAGTGGTACCTTTTATAGAGCGTATTATTATCGGGATGATATATTGTCCAACGCAGGTAGATAGGGCCCTCGTAGCAATAGAATAATACGACAAAACTATCCAAATAAGTCTTTTTTCTTTGGATAGGTTGGTAAATTTGGCCGACAACACTTCTAGAGTACATTTATGAGAGCAGGATCTAATCCAATCCAATCCAATCCAATTTATTTATATAGCACATATTAAAAACAGAGGGTTTAACGAAGTGCTTCACAGTAAGCATAGCATAATAATAAAATATAATATTACAGTAGTAGATAAAAGGCATACAAACAAAATAGAGAGAAATCAATACAAAACATAGCTCAAACTGACTCGAAAGCGAGGGAAAAGAGGTGGGTCTTCAGGCGGGACTTAAAGGTTTGGAGGGTGGGCGACAATTTGACCTGGGGGGGCAGGTCGCTAATATCCGAAGAGAAAATACATTACAGTTCCCGTGGCCTTTATAAACTACACACTTTGACTGCAGATGTATAACTAGACCTCCATAACGCGCCAGGTTCACACATACATGAAGCGCTGGAAGAGAGTTCAAACATCTCTTTCTCTCTTTCAGCCACAGAATATATATATTATGAATGTGGGTTTGAACCCATCTCAAAGGAAGTCAAAATGAGGAGCCCAAATCAAACAATGGGGGGTAAAAGGGAATTGTTAAAGCGCAGTGGATTTTTGAATTACCTCCAGTATTGTCATACGAGGCCATTCATATTGAATTAATGACCTATATTCATTTTTTTAGGTTTCATGTTTGAATTTTGAGATTTCTACGCGAAACATGTACAAAGAATTTAAGGTTTAAAAAAACACATTATTGTTTTTATACTGTCCGTCTGAATATACACCGGTACTCACCCTCTGCTTTAAATATATGTATATATATATATATAAATACATATATATATAAAATATATATATATAAATAAATATATAAATACATATATATATAAAATATATATATATATGATTGTAAAGCATAGATGTGGACATAAAAAAGTCTCTTAACTCTGCCATGTAAAATTACTCCAGATTTGTGTAATCAGCGATCCCAGACCAACCCTAATTGCAATATATATATATCTATATATATATAGATATATATATATATATCTATATATATATATATGCACTTATATATCTGCAATTAGAGGTCAACTGACTTCATGTAATGTGTCTGATCTGGACATGTGCAGGCTGTGTTTATGTGTATGTTTTTTTAATGCATCATGGCTAACCAGCCGCTCTCACATGATATTTTAATGGGACACGTGCGTGCGACTGCCTGGTCAGCACATTCAGCTCTTCGGCCTCCGTCATCATCTCTGTCGGATGGACTTCACTGTCCTTCCCCATCACACACTTATACACAATAAATCAGAATAGAAAGAAATGCAGAAAAAAAACGCCCTCAACCAAATTAGACAAATTAGTTAGAAAGAATCGAGCTACAATATCTCTCTAATATGGGATTTTTGATTTTCTAATGTATCGTATTATTCAGAGAGAAGAGGAGTATATGACATAAAGCCTCCTCTCTCCTTCTCTGGATGTGGAGGTTGCGTCAGTTGCTCCTGAAACGACAGGCGGCAGCAACAGATGTCAAAGTTTGACAGCAGCGACTTGATTGGCCGATGGAGATGTTGGTTAAATGTGTGTATAGAGAGAGAGAGAGAGCGAGAGACACCGACGTCAAAAACAAACGGGAGGAAAGTAACATTTAGTACCCGACTTGTAATGCATTCAAAGAACCGAGTGAAATATTATTGTATTTCTTAATGTGAGTTACTGGCGAGCTGGAAGCTCCTGGGCTTTGGCCCACGACACCGCATCACGGTGCAGAAAACAAACACGCCGTTAAAACCATCAATAGCCAGAAAAAAAAGGAACAAGAAGAAACCAACACCCCATAAATCAACACAAATGAAACTAATGACAATAACAATTAGTACCCACGGCTCAATTCAACTGAAAGAAAAAAGAAGCTAATTTAAATAAGAGTGTAATCAGCTGCTGACATATCAACAAAAGCAAGACGGGTCCTCCACTAATGATCGTAAAAGTCACGTATTCGTCTCGCGGTGTCATCGTTAAACACTTTTGCTTTGTTAATCGTGTCATTTATTCTATGTACGTTAGCTTGCGTTGGTATTTGAAGCAGGAAGTGACCAAAAAAACAACCTCTTGATGCACGTCTAGTATCAAAGGTAGAGCCATCTCTACAAAGTGAGGCGTTTGAAAGTTTAAAAAAATGTACTGTTGTTTTAATGGGCCGTCCATTTTTAAATGTCGCGGTTTTCAGTACCGGCCCTTTAAGAGGCAGCCATGATGCTGATGTGGCCCACGGTGAAAATGAGTGTGACACCCCTGCTTTGGCACAAAGTGAACATATTATCCGCGGGGGGTTGACGGAGTTGTCGGCAGCTATAAGAGGCCGACAAGTGTTTTAATAGACCGTATGTGACCGTAACGTGATATTCAAAGATGTTTTATACGCTCCTTCCTCCGATAAACTTGAAGTAGCAGGAAGTCAGTCACGCACGTGAGTCGTTGAGATCCGTCCTCACCGTAGCAGCCGTCCTTGCCTTCTCTCGTCCGTGACCCCTCGACAACCTCGGATAATCAGCGAGGCGTAACACCGCGGAGGTCGAGAGGCAAGATTGACAATTATTCGTGGCATTTGTCTAACCTTTTCGCGGAAAAGTAATCGAGAGAGCGGCATCGCCGACTACCTGAGCGAATGCCGTGGCCAATCATCGGCGTCTCTGGGTCGGTCAAAAGGTTCATCCGACACTGTGAGAACTGTTGTCTTTTTCGTCTTCTTTTTTTATATATATATATTAAACTTGAGTCTTCATTTCAAATCTTTCCTAGAAACCACTGAGCGACATCTGTTGATAAGGGCGGTGTTCACTTGGTTGGCTCGTACCAGGCGGCAACCACAGTGTCTCAAGACTTGCATTCTCTCTACCGGCCACCAGGGGGCGACTCATCTGGTTGTATAGAAATCTATGCTTTATGTGTTAAAGCTGCATTCTCTCTCCTGACCACCAGGGGGTGACTCCTCTGGATGTATAGAAGTCTATGCTTCATGTGTTAAAGCTGCATTCTCTATCCTGACCACCAGGGGGCTCCTCTGGTTGTATAGAAGTATATATATTGACTCTACTTCTCTCTTGATGTATTCCCTCAGTAAACATTGTAAACATGAGTTTATGTCTCAGTCTCTTGTTTCAAGTCTTCTTCTATACAGCATGATGTCATCATTTACTACATTATGGTCATTTCGAGAAAAAACAACAACACGGGGACGGCGGTAATTTAGCAAAATGAAAAATGTAAATTGTACATTAGCATCGTTAACACTCCAATTCTATAATTTAGAACACGTCTCTGTTTCTGAATATCCATGAAGGGAAGTCTATCGCGTTTTAACGGCGGCAGAATTAAACCCCAATGCTAAAGGAAGGATCTTCATATGTGTTGATGCTGAGAGAGAAGATATACAACTGAACTGACAAATTATGGGAAATAAATACGATTTTAGAGCGAATTCCGAGCGTACGTGACTTCTTAGGATGGCCGTTCTTTTCAATCTTGTAAAATGTCTGCGACGAGGAAGAGGAGGCTGCGTGTGACGGGGTGCTAGCAGCCAGAGGGATTAAGTTCTTTAGGTCCATGCTCTGCCTCATCACACAGGAGCCTCTCCCTCATTCTGAGAATAAAACTGGATTATTTAAATGACTTGTACCGTCTGAATGAATGCAACAGAGCATGACTCATTCTATTGGGGAGTCAAGCTGTTTGGTTGTATGTAAGCTTGGAGAGATGAAGCACCAGAAGGGCTTCTGTTCAATACCCATGCCCAGCATGACCGTAATACACAGAGACCAGTAGAGACAACCAGTCAAACACCTTGTAGCTCCGCCCCTAAAGCGTCCCCTGCTTTATGGTCTGTTTGACTCTAGATGACCATAAAGTATAAATGATGACATCATGCTGTATAGAAGAAGACTTGAAACTAGAGACTGAGACATAAACTCATGTTTACAATGTTTACTGAGGGAATACATCAAGAGAGAAGTAGAGTCATTATATAGACTTCTATACAACCAGAGGAGTCGCCCCCGGGTGGTCAGGAGAGAGAATGCAGCTTTAACACATGAAGCATATACTTCTATACAACCAGAGGAGTCGCCCCCTGGTGGTCAGGAGAGAGAATGCAGCTTTAACACATGAAGCATAGGCTTCTATACAACCAGAGGAGTCGCCCCCTGGTGGTCAGGAGAGAGAATGCAGCTTTAACACATGAAGCATAGACTTCTATACAACCAGAGGAGTCGCCCCCTGGTGGTCAGGAGAGAGAATGCAGCTTTAACACATGAAGCATATACTTCTATACAACCAGAGGAGTCGCCCCCTGGTGGTCAGTAGAGAGAATGCAGCTTTAACACATGAAGCATAGACTTCTACACAACCAGAGGAGTCGCCCCCTGGTGGTCAGAATGCAGGTTTTGAGACACTGGTTTCACTGCAGCTGCTGTGGTTTGTATCTGGACTCAGGGTTTTCTCATCAATGTCAAAACTGAATCCTACAAACAGTGTTTCTTCTTCTTCTTCTTCTTCTTCTTCTTCTTCTTCTTCTTCTTCTTCTTCTTCTTCTTCTACTGTTTCATGTTGCTGTCGAAGCACAGCACGCTAACACAGAGGGGCGGTCCGTCTGAGTGAGTTCAGCGTGGAGACGGTTTCTCCTCCTCGGTCTGAGGACGAATTCATTCCAATTACCGTCGTGTTTCTCAGCGCGCCGCGCGGCGGCAATGAGCCGCGGCTCGCGCTCCGGGCGGCTCGGCCCTCGGTGACCCCAATGAGCCGGAGGAAGCCCGATCCGCCGCCGCGCCGCTAATGAGCTGCCGTTGTCTCTGCCGCCGAGCCGTCACCGCGGAGGGTCGACGGGCCGCCGCGCCGTACGCCGACTTATAAAGATGGCACGCCGTGGGCCTTTGGCGGCGACATCATCATCCCCCCTTTTTTATGATGCGTTTCCATATTGTGGATATTGCAAATCGGAGATCTACGACACTTTTAATTCCTGGACATCGACCGTGAAAAGTTACTCCAGTTGAGCCAATTATTATAGAAGCCGGGTTCAAAGGGTTAAGAGTCTCTCTTAGTCGATTTACAACTTGTTTTTTTAAGACTAACACGTGTGGCCCAGTTGTGAGGGATGTGTGAACAACGCTGGCTGCAGAAAACCTGCAGAATGTGGAAAGGAATCCAACTGGAAGACGAGGTTTATGGCTCAGAGGCACTCGGGCCTTTAAATGTGATTCTGAAGAAATACAAATGAAGATATCACAATGAAACTTCCTTGATTAGTGAGATTAAGCCAATTCTGTTCTGAAATTGTATGTTTAGATATGCAAATGAGGCGTTACCCAACGCTGACTATTGGGGAATTGAGTTAGAAAGCAGTCAAATAAATGTGAAACCTAAATGTGTATTGAAAAGCTAAATGTCCAAAAACTGACCAAGTTGTGTGTGTGTGGGGGGGGGGGCTCTTTTTAACTTAATACCTCATGAACATATTTGTTTTTCTTTCTAAACATTTTCTTATTCAGTCTGTAAAAAGACAAGAAAAAGAAACTCATAAAAGTGATCTTGCAAAAAATGCTTTTCCAAAATGTATAAAAGATGCTTTAACGGAGAAAAGCATCCTCACATGCAGTGTTGTTGTTGTTGTTGTTGTTTTGTACTGTTGGTTCATTTATCACCTCAAACTAACATGACGTCATACCACATCACGTGGCTGCCAAAGATCACAGTCAGATACACAAAGCCTCGTCCCTACGTCATCAGCTGTTAAACACAGTTTAAAGATCCGGACTCTGGAGGAGAACCACGCGCGTGCGTGCGTGCGTGCGTGCGTGCCGGGTACATACAGGTATCGGTTGTCAGCCACGTGCGCCTCCTTACCTGCGTCGTGTCACTTCAGCGGCGTCACGGAACCACCGGCGCTCACCTCCACACTGCGGGAGGAGGCGGGGTTGGGGGGGGGGTGTCCGCGAGGGATGGCGCGAGCGGCTCTCTCCCGGTTTGTCTCCCGTCGGTTGGATTGATGCGGACACCGGCTCCCCGGTCCACGGGCGGCGGCAGGCACCGGAGGAAATGTCTGCAGCGGCGCGAGCTGTTCCCCCGCGGATCTCTCTCTCTCCCTCTCTCTCGTTCTCTCTCTCTCTCTCTCTCTCACGTACGTCCTCACCACTCACACGAACTTTGAGGATGGGGGGATGAGAGAGGGGATGGGGGGCACTTCGAGTCCCAAGATCCGCTGCCACGTCCCTGAAGACCTCCACGCGACTGTTGATGCTGCGCTCCGGTCTCCTCCTCTCCCTCTCTCTCCTCCCTCTACCCTCCCTCTCTCTCCTCTCTCCTCCCCCCTCAGCAGCAGGAGCGCGGTGCGCGCGCGTCACGGGCCGGTTCCGGTCCCCTGGACTCACCTGCCGTGACAAGACGGAGTGCATCCCACTTCAAATGCAACCGGAGGATGAGACGGTCTCCAACGGCGATGCATTAGTCCCCCCCCCCCCCCCCCTCACCCCTGGGAGGAGTTTAAAGGAGCATCATAATATCTGAGACTCCCTGTAGATGTTGCAGATGTCGCCGACACGTTCTGTAAAGTTTGTGGATTGCTGCCCAAAAGTTTTCATGTCCCCAAAAAAAAAAAAAAAAAATGAAATGAAATCAATCCGGTCCTAATGGAGGTCTGGAGGATTTATTAGAGGTTTCATCCCTCAGAGCCTTCAGAGGCCGTGAGCTCTGAGGGCAGCGATAACAAGCTCACAGTGAAATTGAACCAGCCTTCATTTGGCGGAGACCTCTCCGGGACCCCCAGACCCCCCCCCCCCCCCCACACACACACTCCACCCCCCCAGTAGGAAGCACTGTACACAACCATGTTTTTTCTTATTTCTGTTCATGAGAAAGAGACTTCTCTCTCTCTCCATGTAAAAGTTGATTAATGTACATTTTAGTTTTGATTTTTTTACGCTAAATTTTGACATTTTATTTCATTCATGAAGATTTCATCCACAAAGCGTAACATCGCTCTCATGAAACGCGATACATTGTGATGAATTAAAAGATCCAACAAACTGCACGTACGTAAATGCTTAAAGCTACATGCCGTTGTTCGGGGTTCTTTCTAGCGCCCCCTGTGGACAGAAGCGGTACTGTTTTTTTCCCCGAGCACCAGATTAAATGAAAACAATGAGAGGACCCGGTGCACACCAGCTCAGGCTCCATCGGAGGGTCATATTTGGGCCAAGCTTTTCATGTGCATATTTATATCCTAATCACAAATACCCCCGCATACATAATGAAGCTGAACACTGTGGGTATTATGATGAAAAGAGAGAAAACAACATCGAATAGAACACCCTGGGTAATACCAGCCTGTCCCCGCTCATGCTCATGATGGAGGCCGACGCCAGATGGGGAATGGTGTGTTCACGGCCCAAATGGAAACGTTGAGCCTCCTGGATATTGGGATGTGTAATGTGCATCACAATGATTTCATTCCAATGTTTCTTTTTCTCACCTGAGAAACACAAAGCGAGCCGAGGCTTTGTCGCCCGTTAAATGTAGTTTCATGAATCCTCCGGCGTGCTGCTGGCGGTGCAGACGTTGTGGAAAGTAGAGTTTGAAGACGGGTAAAGGCCTGAAGTGTTCGGGCTCGGAGAGACAGAGTTCATATATTCATGATCCTGCATTCGCTCCAGAGCTGTTTTGGGTCTCTGGTTGGACGTATTTTAATGTATTTTAACTCCATTTTATATTAAAAAACAGATGTTGCGCTGTTTTTTTATGTGCATCTGATGAGTTGGACTTTCCACACAATGAAACACGTGACATGTAAAATATATTTTCTGGTTTTACTGTACGGGTAAATGCATCAATAATTCAATACTTCATTTTCATGATTAAAAAACACGGTTTTTTTGTGATATAGTTTCCGATTATCCGCCAGGGTTCATTAATCTTTAATTAAATAACATATCACAGGTGTGATGAATGGTTTGAGCACCGTTGTGAGGCAGCCTGTAAGTGCAGCGGCCGTAGCTACGCGGGTCTAACGGCTGGCTAACACACTTTAAAAGCTGCTTAAGAGCATTTACATTGTCAACATGGAGACGCATGAGCCGACTGCTCGCAGCTAACAGTGCCAACAACAGCTAACAGTGCTAACAGAGAAAACAGTGTGAACAACAGATAACAGTGCTAATAGAGCTAATAGCTCAAACAACAGCTAACGTGCTAATAGAGGTAACAGTGCAAACAACAGCGAACAGTGCTAATAGAGCCAACAGTGCTAATAGAGCTAACAGTGCAAACAACAGAGCGTGACTCCAGAGCTCCTTCCACCCTCTTTGCAGAAGTCACGTGATCTATTGTTGATTGTTAAAAAATATTGATGAGAGCGCGATCGAGGAATGCAGAACCTGCTGTGGTCCTCGTCATCGGAGGTCACTGCATCACGAGAAGGAGCCTGAACGCCTCGTCCCTCGTCGAGCGGTCACACCGAGTGAGATCGCCACTGATTGCCTCCCAGAGCTTCAGGGTAAGTCAGAGTGACAATTAGCGGAGTGACACATCAGACCTCTGAACATCCGCTGGTGATGAATCATCGCAGCCTCTCCAGAAATAGCCGGTCCAGCCCCGGCTGCAGAACGCATGTGTCAACTCAGCTTTTTATTGATGTGGTTCCTGTGACCTAGAACCGTGTCCTGGTCCTCTGAGCAGTGAACAACACGCCGATGTCTTCGTAGCGCAGTGAGACGTCTCCACCGCTGCTGCTGCTGGGTTAGTTTGATACGCGCTATATATATATATCTATATATATACAGGACTGTCTCAGAAAATTAGAATATTGTGATAAAGTTCTTTATTTTCTGTAATGCAATTAAAAAATATTAAATATTAAAAGAATAAAAGGCTTGCAATATTTCAGTTGATTTGTAATGAATCCAGAATGCATGACATTTTTGTTTTTTTAATTGCATTACAGAAAATAAAGAACTTTATCACAATATTCTAATTTTCTGAGACAGTCCTGTATATCTATATATTCATTTTGAGGGAGAGAATAGTGTATTTTCCAAAGTCAAATCTCAAACTTTAAGTTGGTACCCCCGGTGACTGTGCAGGGGATGTCTAGGATTTATGTTGTGGATTTGCTCGGTAAATTATAATAAAATGAAAGGAAATAAGTCCTCATTTTTATTATTGAAGCCCCTATAAAGAGCTCTGCTAACAGTGCAAACAGAGAAAACAGTGCAAACAACAGCTAACGGTGCTAACAGAGAAAACAGTGCAAACACCAGCTAACGGTGCTAACAGAGAAAACAGTGCAAACAACAACTAACGGTGCTAACAGAAATAACAGATGATTTGACATGCTGCAAATAGCTTATTTACGTCGGGCCACCTATATATGAATATATATCTTAAATATATGAATATATATCTTAAATATATGAATATATATCTTAGATGTATGAATATATATCTTAAATGTATGAATATATATCTTAAATATATGAATATATATCTTAAATGTATGAATATATATCTTAAATATATGAATATATATCTTAAATGTATGAATATATATCTTAAATATATGAATATATATCTTAGATGTATGAATATATATCTTAAATGTATGAATATATATCTTAAATATATGAATATATATCTTAGATGTATGAATATATATCTTAGATATATGAATACATATCTTAAATATATGAATATATATCTTAGATGTATGAATATATATCTTAAATATATGAATATATATATCTTAGATATATGAATATATATCTTAAATATATGAATATATATCTTAAATATATATTCATAGTGTTGTTTGCACTTTGGCCAATTGAGTTAATCTGGAGATAATATGCAGTTTTTAATTTCCCCCCCCGAATCAACCAATCGATTGGTTCTCCTCTGATTGGTCCCCTAAGGACTACGGCATACTGATATCTACATGTTTTTTTTTTTTTTTTAAACATGAAACACGGATTCATAAATGTTCAAAGATCTGCAGAGTGAATAATCTCCTTTTTGGCACATGTATAGTACATGTGGCTGCTGCTGTTGTTTGGTGTTATTCCCTCCGCTCCACATCCATAATGTACGAGGCGGCTGTGAAGGCAACAGGTTGGTGTGAATGCATAAAACACCGGCGGATCCCCCGGGCGGCTGTCACACGGCCTCCGGGCTCCCACTGCTCCAAGTAAACAAGGACGATTATTTTAAGAAATCCGTGCAGTATTTGTTCTCCTTATTAATACGAGCGCTTTTTTTTCCAGGTCCAAAGGACTCTCCGCCTCCATTAGAGGATACTTAAACTACAAAGTAAAGGATTTCCACGGGAACATGAATGATACCTTTTAACTCAGCTTCTTCTCTTAAGTGGCCTTGATGTTGCATTATTAATTTATGGTCCTGAAATAACTGTACGGTTGGAAACATACTCGATATTTGTATGCGTGGCTGCTCGTGTGTCTTTGACCTTTTTGATGCCGCATTTTTATTTTCCTGATATTATTTTTGTTATTGTAGACATTCATTCATTCAACCTTTACTTACTTCTTAGGAACACAATAAGTTCTAATTTAAACAGTTCCATAATATATATATATATATATATACATTTATATTAGGGCTGTGAAACGATTAAAAATTTTAAACGGGTTAATCACAGGTTTTTGTGGATTAATCATGATTAATCACATATTACCGATATTCTCGGTATATTTTGTGAGAACATAGAGATTTATGACAAAAGACGGATATATACATTTATACATTATTCTATACAATGGTGCTGCAACTCAGCAGTTATTTAGCAGTTTTCTTCCATATGGAACATTAATACATCTTCATCTTAAACAGAATGTTTAACCCTCCTGTTACCTTTCGGGTCAATTTGACCCCATTCAATGTTTAATGTCGGTGTTCTTTGGGGTCAATTTGACCCCCGGCTGTTTTTCACTGTGTCAAACATATAAGAAATATCAACTTTTTTATTTATTTAAAGGGCTATTTAGGTAGTCAACAAACAAACATAAAGTACCTCACACTTAAACTTGGGAAGCAATATTAATTCTAATAATTTTCTGGAGGTTTTATTTGCTGGGGTCAAATTGACCCCGAGGGTAAAATATGTTAGTAAATGTAAAGGTAACAGGAGGGTTAAACAGAGCATTTTTCTCTTGTTTGTCAACCATTAACTCCACCATGATACAATCTAAAGGTGGACAGATTGACAAGTGACTTTTTTTTGCTCGGTCCCGATGCGCGCGCACGGAGCTCTGTGGGAGACGGAGATCGATAAGTGTTAACGCAACGCGAAGAGACAGAAATGACATGCTGCTGTGGAGATACGATCAACAACAGACGTTTAGTTTAATAAAAGAACAAAGACGTGCTCTAGAGAACATGTCAGGGGCGGGCCAATCTCTTTAATGTCATGCGATCTACCGACACTACGCCGCGATCGACTGGCAGGTCGCGATCGACGTGTTGAGACCCTGATCTACAGGAAGTAAAAGTCGTAACAAGGTTTCCGGAGGTGAACCTGCGGAAGGATCATTACCGATGAACAGACCGTCTGCATGAGAGCGGAGAGAGTTCAGATTGAAGTGGTGTATTGGAAGCTCATTTTGCAAGTGACTTTTTTTTCGTCCCGACGACCAACAACAGACGGATTGGAAGCTCATTCTGCGCATGCGTTAAATGCGTTTTAAAAAAAGAACTAGTTAAACCTGTAATTGAATTAACTTGAGTTAACGCGTTATTTTTCACAGCACTAATTTATATATATGTATATATATTTATAAATATATTTATGTATATGTATATATATTTATATATATTTATATATATGTATATATATTTACAAATATATGTATTTATAAATATTTATATATATATATATCAATATTCATATAGTGTGTTATATAAATAACACACCATATAAATATAATATTGATATACATATATGTATATCTATATTTAAAAATATCTATATTCATTAATATGTTTGTGTCTATGTATATATATATATATATTTTGACATATAAATATAAATTGATATATTTATATATATATATATACATATATCTATATCAATATTTATAAAGTGTGTGTTATATCAAGAACTCACAGGGCCAGCAGATTATTTGCTCTGCGGGAAGCAGCCGACACAAACTGGCCTCATCCAGTATTATCAGCATTACGGCTGCTTAGAGACACGCGCACGGTATTGATCGCTGCGTTTCCGATGGATCTCCGCTGGCCTCTGAACGTGCTCGGAGACGAACGTTTGAAGACGCTCCGACGATCCGTCGATACATCGTTAGCCTTCTCGTCGGGGATGGGATCCGTCTCGGGGATCTGGTTCAAACAGAACACCACCCTGATGGATTTACGTTTCCCCCTCAAAAGAGGTCGTTGGTATAATTTTCGTCCAATCAGCATCTTGTTCGCACCTGGCAAAAAGTGGAAGTGACTGAATTCCCAGAGGAGAGGCCTAACCTGAGCCGGAGCGCGGCTCGGTGAACACATTATGGAGGATCAATAGGACATCTCTCTGAAAATATGCTGCTTAAAACAGTGAGAATCAGACGCGTGTCGGACCAATACGACTCGGTGTTGAACGCCTTTCCCAATTTGTTGTTGCCTTATATGGAGGACTTAAAATGACTTAAGTATAAATGAATAAATAAATAAATGCATGAATAAATACAAGAATAAATAAATAAATGGTTAAATAAATACAGGAATGAATAAATATAAGTTGTAACTCAACAGAACATCATTAAATAAATGTATTTCTACATTTCTGTATTTCTTCATTTATTTATATCTCTATTTATGTGTCCACACGTATTTCTTCATTTATTTATGTGTGACATTTATGTGTCCGTATATTCAAATGAGCTGGGCGGTCCGAACCTCATTGTTGAACAGGATTGGTCAAGTCGGGGAGCCAGACAGAAGCAATCGATCCCTAGCACTTCGACCTGTAGACGAACAGTGTTTATTATGCATTCTTGTCTGTACATTCTAAATACTACTGTTGTTGAGTCACGGAATATAATTTAAGGATGTTTTCAGCCGAGAAATTAATAGTTTAAGCATCAAATCTGTGGTCGGTTTATCGAGATTCAGCCTAATAAGGATATGCGACGGAGATTTGAGGTTCTGCTCGCGGGACCAGTGAGCTCCGGGCGCTCAGCGTGCTGTGCGGCCGCCGAGAGAAGCCTGATCTCGTCAGGACTTTTTGAAATGCTCCGCTGGCTCTGACGTCTCCGTAGAGGCTAAACATGAGATATAATTAGGTTTTGGAGGATCTAAAGAGCACAACGAGTTTATTATTTATTAAAAGATAACGTTACGTCAATTTGACTGAGGGTTAAGATTCACAACTTCATATTGTAGCGACCCTGGGTCAGGAAAGCTATGAGACGTTGTATAGTTATTACCGTTTATTCGTAGCCTACGCCAAACAACAGTGAACACCGCAACACATTCTACTCCACTGTAAAGTATTTTACAGTGAATAATTGGAGTAAATTCATGAGCAAGAACAGTTGATGTGGTGACGTCACAAGACCAGAAAGACCGTCCTGCGTCCTCGAGAGTCCGGACTCCCAAGACCAGACTCCCAAGACCAGACTCAAAAGACCAGACTCCAAGAAAACACGAGTCTGTACTCAGTGTACTTGGAAATGATAAACGGCTGAAGTCAAAAAGCTGTCTCGGCTAACTTCTGCTAACGGTTAGCTGAGCGAGCCAACTTCAGCTTCATGTGCCAGGCAGAAGTAGTAGAGCATAACACACCAGGTGCATCACACTCCTGTGACCAATCATGCTTTAGACAGAGGTTCGGACCGCCCAGCTCATTTGAATATACGGACACGTAAATGTCACACATAAATAAATGAAGAAATACATGTGGACACATAAATAGAGAAATAAATAAATGATGAAATACAGAAATGGAGAGATATTTATTTAATGATGTCCTGTTGATTTATAACTTATATATATTAATTCCTATATTTATTTATTTATACATTTATTTTAGCATTTATTTATACATTTATTTAAGCATTTATTTATTTATACATTTATTTATGCATTTATTTATTTATTCCTAGATTTATTCATGCATTTATTTATTTATACTTAAGTCATTTTGAGTCCTCCATAGCCTTAAACATGTTGTGCTTTCAAGGCACATCTTCCTTTCATTACCTTTTGAAAGCACTTTTCCATGAGCCTTGAACGCAACACGACCGAGACTTCCGCGAGCTTCCGTTGTACTTCGTTTAAACAGCTTGAAGCCCTTCTGGAAGTAAATAAAAGAAATGTGAATACAATGTGAAATACTTCAACAGATGGATTCTTTAAACAGCGACCAGGATCCTATCGACCCTGAACAGTCTGGAAGGTCTCGAGGTAAATTGTCGTGTGATTCTGCTTTTGTACGATGTTTCCGTGAAGAGAAATACTCTCAACGTGTTTTTTTATTTCCTTCTGGAGAATACTTACACAATGTTCTGAACTGTGGCACCAAAATGTGAATTACTTGACGTTAACCGATGCGGATTCGCGACAGTCGCCGACCTAACATGCGTCCGATCGCGCACATCGGGGTCCCGGTTGACGTTTTCTTTTACCGCGTGATCTTCTAAGTCGTTCTTTTGTAACATTCGGTCTCTTCACGGCAACGGCGAGCTCAAACATATACGTACGAAATGGCTACGATTTGAGAAAAAAAAGATCGGGAAAAAAAAGATCGGAAAAAGTCTACGCTAACGCGACGAACATTTCCGGCTAATCAAATACACGTGGGAAGGGCGGGAAAACCTTGCCACTCCCTCTGCATTTGGGGAACAACTAATCATGTAGACTTAAAATGACGAAGAATTTTCGCTTTTTTTGTACGAAAATTGTGTCTAATTGGCGCGAAAGGTTCAAAATTAAGGAACGACTACGGAAAATCTAAAAGTTTAATTACTGGCGTGCATAAATAATGACATTAACTCTTCTGACCGTCGAGGCAACGTGTCATCGTAAGTCTCGGAGACAGTGTGTCATCATGTCAACAGCTCCCACCCTACAGTTTAAATTGATGATGTCATCATGTCACCAGCTCCCAATTGATTTTCTGGACTCGGCCATTACTGGATTACATAATAGGAAATGAGCCCTGCCGGTAATTTAAAAAAAAAAAAAAATCTTTTTTACGGGAACCTTCGTCCTCGTTAAACTCCTCCAGGTAGGAGGGGGTATTACCTGCTGCTGGTTCAGGGCCAACAGGAGTCCTCTCACAAGAGAGGAAGAGCCAGTCCTCTTCCTCCCAGGATCATCTATGCAATGGGTGATATCTGCTAATTGGCGCGAACATTGAGCTCCACATTGATTTGTTTTTTTCTCCAGGCAGGAAGTGAAGAGGTGAAGAGGTGAAGCCTCCGCTAACTCCACAGCGCTTTAATCGTTCTCCTAAAATAACGGGGAAATGTGCCGCCAGTGGGATTAACTGGATTAGCACCGGAGGAAGTGGTCCGGCGGTGACGGCTGGGGGTCAGGGATGAATCCCGGGGTTGTTGTTGTTGTTGTTGTTGTTGTTGTTGAATGCAAATTCCTAGATGTAAATCGCAGCATGTGAAGGTTTTTTTTTCTTTTCTGTAAAAATAAGAAACATTTATAAATATTGTTGGACGGATTTGATGCACAAAGAAGAAATTTAGCACGGCAGCAGGAGGACTCTTCTTCTTCCTCTTCTTCTTCTTCTTGTCCTTGTTCTTCTTCCTGTCCTCCTCCTTCTTCTTTTTCTTCTTCTTCCTGTCCTTCTTGTTGTTGTTGTTCTTCTTCTTCCTGTCCTTATTCTTGTTGTTGTTCTTCTTCTTCTTCTTCCTCCTCTTCTTGGAGCTCAGTTCCCAACCTTGTTGGAGAAGAACAGGGAGTCAAAGTAAAAGCTTCTGTTGGGGTCCGGCTACCAGGGACCACCGTGGGTTTGTTATGGCGGCTCAGTCTGAGTAACCGTGGTAACCGCGGAGGTCCTGCAGCTCTAATAGCTCCACTAACTCCTCTCCTCCCGTCTGTCAGCCCGGTCATCTGCACAAAAGCCAGCGTACCCCGGGGGGGGGGGGGGGGGGGCATCAATAGGGATGTTTATAACAGCGTGGGACGATCCGTCACTCCTTTGGCCGCAGGAAGCCAAGTAGTGATTTTAACTGCCCGTCTAAAAAGATGGATCCCCGTAATCCTCCCCACCTTCCTTCTCCTCGTCGAAAGGTTTACGACGGGCCGGCGCCGGGCGGCGCTAGCGCCCGTTAAATGAATGCTCCGGCCTCCGGCAAAAGAAAGTAAAAGGGGAAAAAAGGAGGTAATTTACTCTTAATGTAGTGCCGTAAACATCCATCATCGCGCCAGAGCTTTTAATCCACTGAGGTTTCTTTGTGATTTTTTATTTATTTTTTTACCTCCGATTAGCGACGCGGTCAACGACCGCCGCGCAGCATGCGAGGTTCACGCCACCGCAGCAACTGATGGTGCGAGAAATGAATATGCATCCGTACGTCACACTCAGGGTGGAGGAGGAACGTGTAAAAAAAAATTTAAAAAAGAGACGAGCAGAAAGCGCGAGGACTTGAGCGAAGCGGTGGAACACGATGACGTCACGATGCCGACAACACGGCTTTACGACGTGTAACACACCAGCGAGGACTGTTCATTCAGCCCGGGGATAAATAATGTAGATTCACATTAACTTAGCTCACACACAGAGAGAGAGAGAGAGAGAGAGAGAGAGAGAGAGAATGATATAAAGAGAATGAGAAAGAGAGAATGAGAATGAGAGATAGAACGAGAGAGAACAAGATATAGAGCGAGAGAGAGAATGAGAGAGAGAGAGAGAGAGAGAGAGAGAGAGAGAGAGGGGAAGAACTCATAAGAACCCTGAGGTCGTGGTCCATGGCTACTTGGCGAGAGAGAGAGAGGGAGAGAGTGAGTGAGAGGGAGACACAGTGAGAGAGAGAGAGAGAGGCGTTTTAAATGCACATGAATATATGAATGCACTCGGAACAAAGACAACTCTTGGGCGACGGCGTGCTGGAAGATGGAGGCGCAGCAGGAGGCGGAGTCGTTGGTCACCTGTGACTTCAGGGCCACTTCTGACCGCAGGACGTACCGGCGCTGCAGGGAGGAGTCCGACGACGCGGGCGATCTTCCGGTTCTCTAGTCGAGAGAGATCTGGGTTCTTCTTCTTTTCAGGGTTGTGTGGTCCGGTGCTGTAACTGAAGTCAACACGAGCTCCCGAGAATTTAAAGTCCGTCTGAATCAGTCCCCGTTGTTTTCCCTCGTACGAGCGCCTGTCTTGTTCTCGTACATATGACCACCCTCTGTGTCGTGTTTGCTTTCATATTTTTTGTCTTTTTCCTTTGTTATTATCGTGTTATTTCTAAACTGTTGACTCGGAGAGCCCCGCACTAGATTTCCGACGGGTCTGGACAGCCGAGGCACCAAAGGCAAATAAAACCTTGAATCTTGAATCTAGAGCAAGCTAATTTATCGCGGCTATGACCACATCCCATCTCCGTCCGTCTTCACCGTGGTGATGGACAACATTAGCGTTGATTTTGAGTCGTGTCTCTGACCACCTGATGGATAAAAGTTAAATGTTCGCTCTTTCTTTGGTTTCCAGCTCCTGAGAAAAGGAATGAAGCTTCTTTAAAGGGTCGAACTACACCACAGATTTCACAAATGTGGCCTTCAGGGAACCAACACATGTGAAAGGCGTTTGGGTTTGTCCTTTCAGAGCTAACGGAGAAACATGGTGGCGGACAATTTCTGCTCATAAATCTCCATAATTACCTTCGCATTGAAAATGCGGAAGGTTATGTTTTGATCCCCGTGTATTAATTAATTAATTTATTTATGTGTATGCGTGTTACTCGCATAACTCAAAAAGTATTAAACCGAATCGCATGAAATTTGTTGGGATGATTGGTTATTATCCGGGGACCATTTGATTAGATTTTGGGATCAATCGGGTCAAATGTCAAGGTCAAGGTCATGAAAAGGTCAAAATCTTTTTACCATAGCACGGTCAATTTTTATCCAATTGGCATGCAACTAATGCCAAAATGTTCATAATTCAATGCCCAATCGTGTGATATGTGAAGGTATGCGCTCTACCGAGTGCCCGTTCTAGTTAATACATGTTTTTCACCTTTCAGCGCCAGCCAGTGAATAACTATGTCGGCCATTTGTTTTCTGCTCAGCGGGTTTAGCAGACTCTGCTAGCTTCGGTGTCGATGACATCACCGAGGTGAAACCATAAAGTAAATGTGCATAGAGATGCAAAACAACGAGCTAAAAATAACTTCATAATTACAAGCAATCCCTTTTTCCCTTTGCAAAGTAATTTAATTCAATTCTATTCGTGTTAATTCAAAGAGATCACCTGTCAGTCAAACCAGCGGTGAGGACTGTGAAATGATTCACCGTTGGATTTTGTGTTGATGAAGTATGAAGACCTGCAGGGTGATGTTTCTAATGAACAGGCTGGAGACGGAGACATAGAAACCAAACGCACTTTGACCTTTAAGCTATAGGAATGCACCAGTTCAATAAATGGCATAAAAGCACGACTCAGACAGGAGTAACAAAGAATACTGTCTTTGGTTGGAAACAGGCTGGGTCAAAACCGGGAGATCAGTCGAAGAAGCAAACAAGTCCAAAAAGGGGCGGGGCAGAGAATCAGAGGTCAGAACAGGCAGGTCAGGAATATACTCTAATAACGCTGGAGAACTTGGCACGAAAACACAAGACAATCTGGCAGAGGACAAGTGGAAGTGAGGGAGCTAAATAGTGAGGGACTAACGAGGGGATGGGCTGCAGGTGAGAAGGGCGTGAGGACCAGGTGAAGGGAATGAGGGACTAACGAGGTGACCAGAGGCAGGTGAGAAGGGCGTGAGGACCAGGTGAAGGGAATGAGGGACTAACGAGGTGATCAGAGGCAGGTGAGAAGGGCGTGAGGACCAGGTGAAGGGAATGAGGGACTAACGAGGTGACCAGAGGCAGGTGAGAAGGGCGTGAGGACCAGGTGAAGGGAATGAGGGACTAACGAGGTGACCAGAGGCAGGTGAGAAGGGCGTGAGGACCAGGTGAAGGGAATGAGGGACTAACGAGGTGACCAGAGGCAGGTGAGAAGGGCGTGAGGACCAGGTGAAGGGAATGAGGGACTAACGAGGTGACCAGAGGCAGGTGAGAAGGGCGTGAGGACCAGGTGAAGGGAATGAGGGACTAACGAGGTGATCAGAGGCAGGTGAGAAGGGCGTGAGGACCAGGTGAAGGGAATGAGGGACTAACGAGGTGACCAGAGGCAGGTGAGAAGGGCGTGAGGACCAGGTGAAGGGAATGAGGGACTAACGAGGTGACCAGAGGCAGGTGAGAAGGGCGTGAGGACCAGGTGAAGGGAATGAGGGACTAACGAGGTGACCAGAGGCAGGTGAGGAGGGCGTGAGGACCAGGTGAAGGGAATGAGGGACTAACGAGGTGACCAGAGGCAGGTGAGAAGGGCGTGAGGACCAGGTGAAGGGAATGAGGGACTAACGAGGTGATCAGAGGCAGGTGAGAAGGGCGTGAGGACCAGGTGAAGGGAATGAGGGACTAACGAGGTGATCAGAGGCAGGTGAGGGGAGTTGGATTGACGAGATGGTGTGACAGAATGAAAACAACTATGACAAAAAGGAAGGCGTGGAGCTAAACTGTTACAGGAGCCGAGAGGAACCCAGAGGAGGCAAGAGGAGGCGAGAGGAACCCAGAGGAGGCGAGAGGAGGCGAGAGGATGTCTGAGCGCTGGTCGTCCAGCAGAGCGACCCGAGGCCGTTCCTTTCTTGGGGGGGGGGTCTAAAAAAGGAACAATTAACATTGAACACTTAACTATTTCTGTCGATCCGGTCCTGGTCTGGACCATCGTGATGGACTTCAATGGGAGGCCAAAACTATCAGAATTAAAAACTGTCAAACTATCATTATTTTAAATAATTGTAAAATACCAACCCGTCACGTTTCTCAGTCCATCATATGATATACATATATATATATATATATATATATATGATATATATAAACACATGTATAAGTGTATCTATATTCACATATATATGTATACTGTATATATACATATATGTGTGTATATACATATATGTATATATAAATACACACATACACATACATGTGTTTATATATATATATATACATACAGTATATTCATATATATGTATATATTCACACATATATATAAACACATGTGTATATATATTCACATATATATATATATATCATATATAAACTCGAATGTATATACTGTATATACTTTATCTCTCACGAAGGCTTTTTGAAACTATTCATTACTTGTTGACGTTAAGCTGTAAACAGGCGATAGAAACGAGACGTGAAACATATAAAATGTGTCCGAGCCGACTTGGGAGGAGGTGAAGCTCCTGCAGCGCCGACTGCGTGAGATCAGATTGATGTGACGGGCGGAGGGTGAGCTGATCGTCATGACGATGCTGAAGATAACGATAATGGGATAATAATTAAGATGATAATGATGATGAGCCAGAGGAGTGGTGACCTTCACACCATCTGCTGAATGAGAGGCCTCACCTTCTCTATGGAATACCAAGAGTTACCTGGAATCACTTGAGGTATATATATTATATAATAATATAAATGTATATATATAAAATATACTTCATTTAAATATAATATATATAAATAAAAGGAATATATATATACTTTATATAATATACTTATTGTATGTAATATATATATATCTACATTATATATGTATATTATACTTCATATACATAAAATATATATAAATAAAAGGAATATAAATAATATAATTCATATAAATATAATTTATAATATCACTCAAATCCAAAAAATGAATATATATAATATATTATATAATATACATGTAAGTATAATATATATATAATACATTTCAAATATATAAAATATATCTAAATATAAGTAAGATATATGTATGTAAAATATACTTCATACACATTAAATACATATAAATAAATATTATATGTATATAATATACTACATATACATACAATATATAAATAAAGGGAATATATATATATACTATACTTCATATAAATAATATATATAGAGAAAAAAGGAAAATATATTAATTATACATATAAATAATATACTTCATATACATTATATATATTTATTTATATATATATTTGAATATATACATATAAAAGGACTGATAATCCATGCAACATACTCTTTCCAGGACCATGAGAGTGAGACTGAAAGCAGCCACAGCATCGACGCTCATCGTCCAATCAGAGGGCTTTGATATCTCCCTCCGTCCATTCGAGGCGACATCATCAGCTCCCTGGTCTGAGGCGGAGGTCACATGACCACTTCAACCTCGCTGCTGCGGTTTAAACTGCATCTGTGGTCCAGCTGATGTTTGACTTCAGCAGGAGCAGGATGCTTGTGTTTGCTTTTATTTGTGTTGTTTTTATGAACAACTGTCAACAACAACAAAAACATCCAACCAAATGTTAACTACATAATTTTTTTAAATCTTGATTTGGCCGCTTTGTTTTATTTAGCAACTTTTAGATTTTAAGGTAATATTTTTACACATAAAACATAGACTTCTATACAACCAGAGGAGTCGCCCCCTGGTGGTCAGGAGAGAGAATGGAGGAAACACAAAACAAAATGGCAGACTCTGCTCCACACGTTACCTTTTTGGTAAATTAGGAATTTTCAATTGACTTTACAGATTTGAGGCCAGATTTCTCACCGATTTAGAGCGCGTGTAGATAAATAAAAAAAAAATGTAAAAAGAAGATGCTCTCACTATTTCCTACGCTCGCCGTATACGGTCCACAAAGGTCAAACGGCGTCCGATCGTGTTTCCCTCCCCTCGCCGCCTGTCCTCCATTCCGGTTAAATGAAGTAATCAACGTAATTGCCAGAAATCCATGTTGCCATTAAAGTCGCGACTCTTGTAAGAGTAATCATTATATAATGATCTTCACCGCAGTTGATCGGCCGCTCTCATCTCATCTAATAAACATGTTTTTTTTAATGCCTTTTTTCCCCTGCAGGATCTCAAAGAAAGAAAGAGAAATCAAACACGTTTGAATTGGAGCTTTTCTCTCACCGACTCGTCGCCCGCCGGATCTTATCTGGATCTCGACGGATCGGGTCCCGGGCTTTCATCTCCGATGAAGAATAACTATAATGTGAAAGTTGAAGAAAAAGAAAGAAGAAAAGAAGCTAAAGCTGTCGTTGTCGGCTGAGTAAATGTCAGAGGTATTTCTCATCGACACACGACTCAGAGAGTCTATTTAACATTCGGAGCGTGAGTAGAGCAGCAGACCTGAGACCTGCAGGACTCAACGGGTCTTCAGGGGGAACCGAGTCCAGACCCGACTCCTCAGCACCTGTGAGACCACAATATTTCAACGGATGCCTCTGGCCCTTTTTTATTTCTTTTTTTTTTGGGGTCCATCCTGATGCTCCTCCTGCCGCTCGATGTCTGAGGGGGGAACAAAATTAAATAATACATTTTTTAAAAACGTCGTGAGCTACACGCCCGAGGCCCGAGGGTGACGAGTTCCGTCTCTGCGGATTTCTAAATCAATGTGTTTCTGTCGGGTTGTACAGTTTTTTTTCGGACGTTCCTCTGTTCCGCCGGCGTGAAAGCACCCCCCACACACACACACACACACACACACACACACACACACACACACACACACACACACACACACACACACACACACACACACACACACACACACACACACACACACACACACACACACACACACACACCCGCGGGGCGCCGTACGGGTGGCCCGTCCAATCACGGTCCAGCCGAGAGGAACCGGAGCAAAGTGGATGTCGGGCCGTCTCCGCGATGATGGATAGGCGCCTCACTGGAGAGATGATGGACGACCGAGGGGAGGGCGGGGGGCGGCCATGTTTGTTTCACGAGTTGCCATGGCGATCCCGTGACCTCCGGTTGACCTCTGTCATAAAAGAAAGGAGACGGCCGTGACTCTCGCGGCTCGCCGGCTGACAGGCGCTCCGGGGATCGGATCATTTTTGGATTTTGTCACATTTTCTCGGGCTTCGCCGCTTTGGAATCGACCGTGCGGCCATGTTTGTTTTTCTTCTTCTTTTTCCAATGAGTTGCGCTAATTAAACACGGAGGAAACAATTAGAAAGCGCGGCTATCTGCAGTCGGCAGAGACGTACGAGACGGAGCGGCTTCTCATCCTGGGGTTTCAACGTCTTCTCGAGGGCCGCGGAGCGATTCCATCGCGGCAAATTAACAATCATCGTTTCACAATGCGATGGAATGTCGGAAACCTTTTTAATTATTTTCCTTTGTTGTGTAATCGGTGTGAATACAAATTATTTTCCAAATGCCACGAATTATTTCAAACTCCAAAGTCCTTCCCGATGATCGGCTTCATGAAGAGAGCAACGCTCAAATAATATCTGTTCCTCCTCCGGCTCCAGAAGCTGTGATGTCATTCCAGAAGTATTTAGACTGCAGCACGATTTTTGTTATTTCCCTTCTCGACACGTAAAACATGTGTTTAAAGGACATTTAAAAATACTATATATAACGCTAACAACTGATTACACTTAAATGTGTATTTTGGGTCACAAGAATATTGGGGCGAGTGGCGAGTGGTCAGCAGGTCCATCTGTCAGTCAGGGGGTTGGAGGTTCAATCCCCGCCCTAGGCGATGTGTCCTTGAGCAAGACACTTGACCCTGAATTGCTCCCTTAAGTGTATGAATGTAACATGTAAAGTGTCTTTGAGTACCTGTATAAATACAATTTAAAAAATTGCCTAAAATCTCAAAAGGTATCACAGCATGAAAGATTTCTAATAAATCTCCTTAAATTTAGAACTTTTAAATGGTTATGGGAATTGGAAAAATCTAAAGAAAAGAGCCTTTTATCCATTAAAAAGAACGCTACCATTTTATTAACGTCATTTTTTATATTCCCTTTTCACATTTTTTAAACTCGCAGCTCCTGCTTCCCGTTTTCATTTAGCGACCTCTGGGGATCGTTGAATGAAGAAGAAGAAGAAACACTGTTTGTAGGATCCTAGTTAGTATGAATATTTGACATTGATGATAAATACCACAGCAGCTACAGTAAAACCTGTCTCAAAACCTGCATTCTCTCTCCTGACCACCAGGGGGCGACTCTTCTGATTGTATAGAAGTCTATGCTTCAAGCGTTAAAGCTGCATTTAATAACCTCTCTACGCGCTCCGGGAAGTTTTATTGGCCTCGACGTGCCGCGTTTATAAAAGTGACAAAATGGCGCCCACAGCAGAAAGAAACCCGACGACGCCCAACGAGACTTTTCTCCAACAGTTTACAGACAGAAGTTATTGTTGCTATGATACGGCCTCAGAGGGTTTCTTGTATTTACATGTTTCTTTATTTCTTTAACCTGCTCGGAGATTGATGCTGTTTACCGAGTCAACGAGATTTATTCACACAATATTAGAAAAGAAGAGGATCAGCGCCTGTTTGCTCTTCAACAAGTTTGATTGAATAATTAACGAGTCGCCCTCAAAAGCTTCGCGTTTTCTTGTTTGCACGAGATAATTAAACGCGCCGCCCCGAAAACATTCGTTTGTTACTTCCTGTTTGTCTATATTGCTTCCATTTCCTGTTTGGCCTGAAGGGCAACAGGAAGCGCGTGATGAGCTTGCGGTTAGTGGACGTTTCTCTTCTCGTAATCATGGGATCTTCACTGTAACTATTGCCATGGGGGGGGGGGTTCAAAGACAAATACTGAAGCTGATTTTAATAACTGGAAGTCGCGTAATCTCTCCAATAAACTCAACTTTTAATTTAAGCGACAAAACTTTTTCCGGTCATAGCGAATGCCCTTCGTTCGTATTATTTTAAGACTTTCCGTCGATCACTTTTCATGCTCCGCTGTTCATTTTTGCAGCAGAGTGGCTCTCCCGTTTCTACGGCGAACGTCTTTGTTGTCGTCGAAACACAAAGACGTTCGCCCTCCAGCAATGTGAGCCGGGGCGCAACCTTGAAATACAAATTAGAAATCTTCAAAAAACCTGGCTTCCATCGAGTCCAGGTTAGAAAGACAAGGTGTGTGTGTGTGTGTGTGTGTCTGTGTATACCCTTTGAGGACCTCCTTGAGGATTCAACCTTTTGAAGTGAAGTGAGATCAGTTTGGACAGAATAAGAATATAGAGTATAAGGTTAGGTTACGAGTTTTGTCCAGAAATATTCCATCACGAAAATTAAAATTTGGTCTTCCATCCATGTCAATTAGCCTTTGCTAAGCCCCGCCCCCCACGATCGGGCTACGTTTACCATCAACAAGATCAAACTACATTTACCATCAACAACGATCGGACTACGTTTACCATCAAAAAAGATGGGAATACGTTTACCATCAAAAAGGATCGGACTACGCTTACCATAAAAAAAGATTTGACTACGTTTACTATCAACAATGATCGGACTATATTTACCATCAACAAGATCGGACAATGATCGGATTACGTTTACCATAAAAAAAGATCGGACTACCTTTACAATAAAAAAAGTTCGGACTACCTTTACCATCAAAAAAGATCGGACTATGTTTACCATCAACAAGATCAGACAACGATCGGACTACGTTTACCATCAAAAAAGATCGGACTACGATCAGATTACTTTTACCATCAAAAAAGATCGGACTACCTTTACCATCAAAAAGGATCGGACTACGTTTACCATCAACAAGATCGGACAACGATCGGATTACGTTTATCATCCAAAAAGATCGGACTACGTTTACCATAAAAAAAGATTGGACTATGTTTACCATCAAAAAAGATCGGACTATGCTTACCATTAAAAAAGATCGGACTACGTTTACCATCAACCACGATTGGACTACCTTTACCATCAAAAAAGATCGGACTACCTTTACCATCAAAAAGGATCGGACTACATTACCATCAACAAGATCAGACAACGATCGGACTACGTTTACCATCAAAAAAGATCGGACTACGATCAGATTACTTTTACCATCAAAAAAGATCGGACTACCTTTACCATCAAAAAGGATCGGACTACGTTTACCATCAACAAGATCGGACAACGATCGGATTACGTTTATCATCCAAAAAGATCGGACTACGTTTACCATAAAAAAAGATTGGACTATGCTAACCATAAAAAAAGATCGGACTACGTTTACCATCAACCACGATTGGACTACCTTTACCATCAAAAAAGATCGGACTAAGCTTACCATCAACCACGATTGGACTACCTTTACCATCAAAAAAGATCGGACGACCTTTACCATCAGCAACGATCAGAGCGCGGTGGGCCGAGATAAACGCCGGCTGCCCCGGCCGCGCTCTCCGAAGATAAGCCGAGCCGATGCATCATCATTCATCCCCGGCTCGGATTAAGCTGTGTCTCTAACGACGGGGCTCTCAGGACATCGAATCATCTCCGGCAACGGGAGGGACTGTAGATGAGCCGAGCGCGTGTCGGCCGTTCTGTATTCACGACGACGGCGAACGATTAATGAGGGGTCGCGGCGGGTCTGTGTTTGAGTGTTTTTCTTTATTCCCTGAGAGTCCTGCGAGTCCACACAAGCATTTTGGAAACGGATCATCGGGATGAGAGGACAATGCTTTTAGATGTTGAAAGGGTCGTGGCTCTGTGGAGAAATCTGACGGTATAATCACCTCGGTACACACCGAAAAATATTTGTTCTTAAAAGGTTCTTTTAAGGGCTTTATGGTTCTACGGAGAACCATCACCTACTGAAGAACCATTTTTTCGTTTGAGGCACCATTATAGGTTTGAAGAACTCTTTAGGTAAATGGTTCTTTAAAGAACCATGTTTTTGAAGTTCTTTGAGACATCTTTATAAGTCTTTTGAATAACTATTTAATGAAATTGTTCTTTAGAGAACCCTGGTTTGAGAGGTTCTTTGTGGAACCAGAAATTGTTCTTTAGAGAACCCTGGTTTGAAAGGTTCTTTGTGGAACCAGAAATGGTTCTTTAGAGAACCCTGGTTTGAAAGGTTCTTTGTGGAACCAGAAATGGTACCTTAAATAACCCTGGTTTGAAAGGTTATTTGTGGAACCAGAATTGGTACCTTAAAGAACCATGGTTTGAAAGGTTCTTTGTGGAACCAGAAATGGTTCTTTAGAGAACCCTGGTTTGAAAGGTTCTTTGTGGAACCAGAAATGGTGCCTTAAAGAACCATGTTTTATAGGTCCTTTGAGACACCTTTGTAGGTTATTTGAAGAACTAATTGAGGAAATGGTTCTTTAAAGAACCCAGTTTTGAAAGGTTCTTTAAATAACCAAAAATGGTTCTTCTATGGCATCAATCATCTATGCCACCTGGAACCATTTTCGGTTCCAGGTGGCCCCTTCATTTGTCTGTGTGGGTGCAAGAAGGTTTTTGGCCTTTGTTACTGACTGACTCCTGAGCAAAGCGTCGTCCCAGGATCTCCAGTTATTTCTGAAACTGTGATTTCTGCTTTTCGGTTCCGTGCAACACAAACCAGGAACATCCTGAATCAAATGTTTTTGGCCAATTACTTTCGTCTTTCGCTATCTGGTAATAACTGCGCAGAGAAAACGGGAATAGTTCCCACGTCAACGTTCTGCGGCGGTGGAGTTGTAGAGGTTTGAGAGCCATTTAATCTGGACCAACTGTGTCTACCATTACATGTAGATTCATGTTTCCAAACGGTAAACGCAGCAGCTCGGAACCCGATATTTGAAGCACTTAAAAAACTCTATTTGTCACGCAATCTGGATCGGCAATGTATTCCTAGTCTTTTTTTGCATTTAAGTGTACTGCGGCCTCAGCGGTTCCCCCTAACTGCCTCTTCCTACTCATTACCTCAATCATGCCGGTGACAAAAAAAAAAGTGCCAGAGAGTTGAAACCAATTTGCAGTTTGCGAAACAATAAACCTTTTTTTCTTTTCTTTTTTCGTGTGAAACGTCCGGGACCTCTTCCAGTGTGTGTGAACGCATCACGATTGTTCATTTTCATTTATGAATGAAGAGAAGTTACTACGTGTCGTTGGATCAATACAACGGAGTCGGGAATTGTCCTTCCCGACAATACGGCGGTGAAGGATGCGGCTGTACGGATCGTTTTCAGGACCGCGGTCGCTTGTTGCCGCGGTAACAGACGTACTGTTACGATCTCAGACACTTAGGAAGTAGGACCCAATTGCACGACCCGGGAGACAGAGATAAAGTATTTGTAAGTACTTTATTTTTCGGTTCTGCAGTGAACAAAATGAAAGCGCTCACGTAGTGAGGGATCAAAAACTTTTCAAGAGCACAACATAACCCGACCTGATCATGGCAAAAGACCAGACGAACTGACAAGGAACACTGGGAGACAGGGGAATTTAAGCACATGGTAACAAGACACAGGTGGGACCAATCAGGGGCGGGGCTGACACTGATGAGCATAGGAGACAGGTGTGATGACAGGTGAAAACAATCAGGAAGCCTGGAATGAGAGAAAGCGAACATAAATGACCTGAACCTCTCTAGCATATCTGTCGGTGCACAACAGTACCCCTCTAGGGCCAACTCCTGATGGCCCAGGCTGATTGTAAAAGTCGTGGATAAGAGTCTTGTCTCGATAAATGAAGCAGCTATCCAGCTTCTAGCCTCAGGACCGTAACCCTTCCAGTCTACCAGGAATTGCTTGCCCTCCCTATTACGGACCTCCAGTAGCTTACGGACCTTGTAAACGCCACCCCTTCAAAGAACTGGGGCGGTGGAGGGGCTTGAGGCGGGAACAAGTGTGCTCACACACCGGCTTGATTCTACTAACGTGAAACGTTGGGTGCACTCTCAAGGTCCTGGGGAGTTGCAAGCGTATCGACGCCGGGTTGATGACTCTGGACACTGGAAACGGACCCACAAATCTCGGAGCCAGTTTCTTTGAGGCGACATGGAGTGGTAAGTCTTTGGTAGAGAGCCAAACCTTTGGCCTGGACTGTAGGAGGAGCGACCCTGCGATGAACGTCCGCAACAGCCTTCATCCGAGCTGAACTGGAGAAGAGACTGGCAGCACCAGCCCAAACTCTGCGACAACGTCTGATCATGGCATGTGCCGATGGAACCATCACCTCTTCCTCGTTGTTAGGGAAAAGTGGAGGCTGGAAACCATTGACACAATGGAATGGAGAGAGACCTGTGGCCGAGGAAGGGTATTGTGGGCAACCTCGACCCATGTGAGGTGGTCACCCAGGTGGTCTGGTTCCGGGAGACGAGACAACGAGCGTAGTCTCTAGTTCTTGGTTCAGACGCCCGACTGTCCATTTGACTGAGGGTGATATCCTGATGACAGGCTGACGGTGGCACCTATGAGTCGACAAAACTCTTTCCAGAAGGCGGAAATGAATTGTGGACCCCTGTCGGAAACAATGTCATTAGGGAATCCATGGATCCTGAATACGTGATTCATCATGACCTCTGCGGTGACTTTGGCAGAGGGAAGCTTGGTCAATGGGATGAAGTGAGCCATTTTTGAAAATCGATCAACCACTGTTAGAACCGTAGTCTTGCCTCTGGATGAGGGAAATCCTGTCACAAAATCCATCGAAATGTGTGACCAAGGACGATGGGGAATCGGCAGCGGCTGGAGCAAGCCCATCTTAACTTGAGATGAGGTCTTATTACACGCACACACCGGACAAGCCGCTACATACTCGGCCACATTTTTCTTCATGGATGGCCACCAGAAACGTTGTTGAATCCTGAACATTGTTCTTGCTACTCCCGGATGGCACGAAAGCACAGATGAGTGAGCCCAGTGGATGACCTTGGAGTGAAGAGCCTCAGGAACAAACAGCAGATTGTTGGGACACTCGCTAGGTGCTGGATTCATGACATTTGCCTCTTTAACGACTAGCTCCACTTGCCAGGAAAAGGCCCGATCACCCGGTTAAGTGGAAGGATGGTCTTGGGCTCTACCGCAAGTGGTTCGGGATCGTAAAGACGAGACAAAGCATCGGGTTTTTGATTCTGAGACCCGGGACGAAGAGAGAGTGTGAAGTTGAATCTACTAAAGAAAAGTGTCCACCTGGCCTGACGGGAGTTGAGACGCTTAGCCTTTCTTATATATTCTAGATTCTTGTGATCTGTCCAGACTAAAAACGGTTGCTCTGCACCCTCCAGCCAGTGTCTCCATTCCTCGAGGGCAGCTTTTACAGCTAACAATTCCTTGTTTCCCTCGCCATAATTCCGCTCTGCCGTTGTCAACTTCCGCGACAGGTAAGCACATGGATGCATCTTGTTGTCTTCTGCAGAACGTTGAGACAGTACTCCTCCAATTCCCTCATTGGAAGCATCCACCTCGACCATAAACTGGCGCTGGGGATCTGGAATGGTGAGTATGGGAGCTGATGTGAATCTATCTCTGAGAAGTTTGAAAGCAAGATCCGCCTGGGGGTCCACTTGAAGGAACCTTAGGAGAAGTCAGAACATGCAGAGGAGCAGCAACAGAACTGAAATTCCTAATAAACTTCCTATAGAAGTTAGCAAATCCTAGGAACTGCTGAACCTTTTTCCTGGAGTCTGGTGGGCCACTGGGATACTGCACTGACTTTCGCAGGATCCATTTGGATATGATTAGGTGAGACTATGTATCCTAAGAAAGACACCTCTTCTGTGTGGAACTCGCACTTCTCTGCCTTGACATATAGCTGATTATCCAGTAGTTTCTGCAAAACTTGGCGGACATGGTTAACATGAGATTTAGCGCCTGGGGAGAAAATCAGTATGTCATCCAGATACACAAACACTGAAATATTCAAGAATTCGCAAAACCTCATTCACAAAAGCTTGCAACACAGCCGGTGCATTGCACAGTCCAAAAGGCATTACCAAGTACTCATAGTGACCATTCTGAGTGTTGAATCCAGTCTTCCACTCATCCCCTTGTTTTATTCTAACCAAGTGATATGCATTTCTTAAATCCAACTTGGTGAATATCTTGGCCGTTGAAGCAGTTCAAAAGCAGATGACATGAGTGGCAGAGGATAGCGGTTCTTCACCGTAATGTCATTTAGTGGACTGTAGTCTATGCAAGGTCTCAGAGACCCGTCTTTCTTTCCCACAAAAGAATCCGCTCCGGCTGGAGACGATGAAGGACGGATAATCCCTGATTTGAGTGAAGAGGAGATGTATTCATCCATTGCTGTTCTCTCAGGTCTCGAAATCGAGTAAAGTCTCCCCTTGGGAATGGGGGCTCCTGTTAAGAGATCAATGGGACAGTCAAAATCTCGGTGAGGAGGTAGCGACAAGGCTTTAGACTTGTTAAACGCTTCTTTAAATCATGGTAACAGGAAGGTACCTTGTGTAGATCAGGATAGTCAGGGTGATCTATAATGATCCTACTAGAGTCTGTTGGTGCATTAACAGGTTGCGAAAGTTTACACCTGCCCTTACAATCCTCTCCCCATTCCTTAACTTTCCTGAAGGCCAGTCTATGTGAGGATTGTGGATCTTCAACCAAGGAAACCCCAAAATAATCGGGTGCTGAGTCGACTCAAAATATGAAATTGCATGCTCTCGGTATGGTCCTTATTTATAGTAATCTGTATGGGCTCAGTGCAATGCGTAACTGTGAACAACAAGCGGCCGCCTAAGGCACTGGCACTAACAGGATGAGATAGTCGGACAGTTTTTATTTTTAGCTGTTTGACTAGGCCCCAGTCTATAAGGCTTTCGTCAGCCCCTGAGTCTATTAACACACCCTGGTCAATGGTCTGATTGTTAATACAAATGTCTACCTGAGTAACAGGTCGAGGAGGGAAGTCTGCGGAAACTTGCTCACCAGCGCCCTCCTTTGACTGGTGAGCACGATCTTTCCCGGCATGAAGCGAGTTGATGACCCGGCTGGCCGCAGTAGAAACAGCAACCTCCCGTGAGACGGCGCTGCCTCTCCTCCAGAGAAAGCCTGGTTCTTCCAAGCTGCATGGGTTCACCGGAGTCATTCGGAAATGTAGTCCTCAGATGGTCCGGTAACATGAGCTGAAATCCTCCGCTGGCGGCGCGACCCTCCGAGGCGAATTCTGGAAGCTGGGAATAACATCTCGGTTGCGTCGTCGCTCCCTCTCTCTTTTCCGAAGACGGTTATCGATCCGGATGGCCACAGCGATGAGGGATTCCAGATCCCGGGTGTCTCCAGTGGAGCCAGCTGGTCCTTTATCGGTTCCGAAAGTCCTGTCATGAAGGCGTCACGAAGAGCCGGAACATTCCATCCGCTGTCCGCTGCTGCTGTACGAAACTCGATGGCATAATCAACCACCTGACGGTTGAGCTGACGTATTTGAAACAGTCTTCTGCTGGCCTCCGTAGCAGGCGATGAGTGGTCAAAATGCGCCTCATAGTCTCTATGAAATCGGCCAATGAGTAACATAGTTCGGTGTCTCTAGACCATTCTGCAGTAGCCCAGGCTGCAGCTCTTCCCGTTAAATGAGACACAATAAACGCCACTTTACCATGCTCAGATAAAAAAGCTGCTGGGTTGTGTTGAAAATGCAGATCACACTGTACCAGAAAGGCTCTGCAATTCGAAGAGTCTCCGGAAAATCTCTTGAAGAGCCAGCCGTAACGGGGAGGAAACAGCCTGACCTGGGTCGTCAGCTGGAGTATTGACAGGCAAATTCTCAGCTGTGGATGACGTCACCGGAGGAGCAGTCTGTTGATGAGTGAAAAATTATTCATTTGGGCAACCAGTTGTTGCATCTGTGTTGATAATACTTCCTGAACCCCGCCTGGCGTCCTCTCAGCTCTTGTATTTCCGGCTGACTTTGTCCAGTTTTTCCTCGTGATGAAAAATCGTCACGCCCTGTACCGACAGAGCGGCGTGAAGCGTTCTTGGGTCGGCTGGGTCCATAATCTGGTCAGTTCGTTCTGTTACGATCTCAGACACTTAGGAAGTAGGACCCAATTGCACGACCCGGGAGACAGAGATAAAGTATTTGTAAGTACTTTATTTTTCGGTTCTGCAGTGAACAAAATGAAAGCGCTCACGTAGTGAGGGATCAAAAACTTTTCAAGAGCACAACATAACCCGACCTGATCATGGCAAAAGACCAGACGAACTGACAAGGAACACTGGGAGACAGGGGAATTTAAGCACATGGTAACAAGACACAGGTGGGACCAATCAGGGGCGGGGCTGACACTGATGAGCATAGGAGACAGGTGTGATGACAGGTGAAAACAATCAGGAAGCCTGGAATGAGAGAAAGCGAACATAAATGACCTGAACCTCTCTAGCATATCTGTCGGTGCACAACACGTACGGGACGTAGATCCGTCTTTGTTTTACAGCGGAGAGTGAATTAATTTCCACTCACAATCCTGTTGTTTCCTTTTGAATTGGGCTATAAATGTTCATTTCCAAAAGATATCAAAGTGAGTAGTCTACGTATTAGTCTGATGTTTTCACCAAAGTCAACATTGTTATTATACTAACTTTAGAGTGCTTTGACAGGCAACGCAGAAAAAGCATCAACTTAGAAATGTAATGACCGAGAGAGCGTTCAATGGGACTAAAAGGGTTTCGGGGGGGGACATGAAACTATGATTATGAGTTATTGGGTTGTGCCATCCAACAGTGAATATCAATAAGACTCAAATAGCATCTCGGCCTCTTGGGGTCTCAAGGGAACTTACACTCGTGTGTCGTCTGAGTAGTGATGAAGAGAAACATTGTGACGTCGGATGATTTTGGCCAAGTGAGAGCATGTATATGCAAAATAAAAAGGGACCTAGAATTGAACCCTGCGGTACACCACAGGTGATCCAAACTAAGTGATGCCAACCCAGGTTTTAAGAGGTTTGATTAACAATGACGTTGTCGAGTCAAAAACTGCACTTTTCATCTCCATGTCCGCTGCTAAAAGATGATTGGATACCATGAGAATGTCTGTTTCTGCGTTATGTAAACCTCTTAAACCTGATTGGAACTTCTCAAAGACGTTATTCAGACACATAAAAGCAGTCCGCTCTTTCACGCAGTCGTTGGAGTCAGAAACTTGCTCAACTTCTTGAAATTGTTTGTCTGTATTTATTTTTCTTCTCTTCTGGCAACCCCCAAAAGAAGAAGCTGGCGTGAGACAGCCGGCAACCTGACAAAGCGCCGGTTCATCGGCTGCTGGTGTGCTGAAAGCGGCGGCGTGGAAACGGTCTGGCACGACTCGGCTTTCCTCATCTGCTGATCTGAACCGAGGCACGACGGAGGAAATAAAATAATGCCAACACCTGACACATCCGTTAAGGTGGCTCTCGCCTGGGCTGTGCTCCAGAGCTGTCAGGGCCAATAACGTCTGTGGGTGCCCCCCCCCACACACACACACACACAGAATATTCTGCATCATGTCGCTCAACAAAGCACGGAGAAACAGAGAAAAATAGAAGAGGGTAGAAAAATATTTAGAGTGGCAATACACACGTTTCTATTTTGCTTTTGACTTTTATTATTATAATGAAATAAACATTAGTTGCACACTTGCTATAGAACTTGATAGCATCTGTGTTTGGGTTGGATTTGTAGAACATGTCTCGCTTTCTTTGGATTAGGAATGCTCAAAAGGTGGCTGCAGCAAAATGCTTATAGATATGAAAATCTGGAGGGGGGGCTCTGAGATCCTGGATCTAGTTCAGATCAGATTAGAATCCTCTGTTTCTGGCTGCTTACACTAGCTATGATGCTAACACTAGCTATGATGCTAACACTAGCTATGCTGCTAACATTAACTATGATGTTAACAATAACTATGATGCTAACACTAGCTATGATGCTAACACTAGCTATGCTGCTAACACTAACTATGATGCTAACACTAGCTATGATGCTAACACTAGCTATGATGCTAACACTAGCTATGATGCTAACACTAACTATGCTGCTAACACTAACTATGATGCTAACACTAACTATGCTGCTAACACTAACTATGATGCTAACACTAGCTATACTGCTAACACTAACTATGATGCTAACACTAGCTATGATGCTAACACTAGCTATGCTGCTAACACTAGCTATGCTGCTAACACTAGCTCTGCTTCTAACACTAGCTATGCTGCTAACACTAACTATGATGCTAACACTAACTATGATGCTAACACTAGCTATGCTGCTAACACTAACTATGATGCTAACACTAACTATGATGCTAACATTAGCTATGCTGCTAACACTAACTATGCTGCTAACACTAGCTCTGCTTCTAACACTAGCTATGCTGCTAACACTAGCTATGCTGCTAACACTAGCTCTGCTTCTAACACTAGCTATGCTGCTAACACTAACTATGCTGCTAACACTAGCTATGCTTCTAACACTAACTATGATGCTAACACTAACTATGCTGCTAACACTAGCTATGCTGCTAACACTAACTATGATGCTAACACTAACTATGATGCTAACACTAGCTATGCTGCTAACACTAACTATGATGCTAACACTAACTATGATGCTAATACTAGCTATGCTTCTAACACTAGCTATGCTTCTAACACTAACTATGATGCTAACACTAACTATGCTGCTAACACTAACTATGATGCTAACACTAGCTATGATGCTAACACTAGCTATGCTGCTAACACTAACTATGATGCTAACACTAGCTATGATGCTAACACTAGCTATGATGCTAACACTAACTATAACAAGGACCTGTACACAGAGTCCAAATACAGGTTTAGCAAGGCGGTGAGAGATGCTAAACGACTGTACTCTGAGAAACTGCAACAGCAGCTCTCAGCAAACGACTCTGCTTCTGTCTGGAGAGGGCTCAGGCAGATCACCAACTACAAGCCCAAATCACCCCACTCCATGAACAATGTGCTTCTGGCAGATGAGCTAAATGAGTTCTACTGCCGCTTTGAAAGACAATGGAGCAGTCCTGAGACCATCCCCCACAGCGCCACCAACAGGGCACAGACCATCAGCCCACCGTCCCCCAGCCCATCAGGGGCTCACACCTCTGGAGCACCCTCCATCAATTCAGCGACGATCCTCGTCATCCTGGAGAGAGCCAACAGGCTGTTTAAAAGCAGAACCCCTAAAGCAGCGGGCCCGGACTCCGTCTCCCCTCCACCCTGAAGCACTGTGCGGACCAGCTGTCTCCGTGTTCACCGACATCTTCAACACCTCCTGAGACATGCCACGTTCCAGCCTGCTTCAAGGCCTCCACCATCATCCCGTCCCCAAAACCCAAGATCACAGGACTCAATGACTACAGGCCCGTCGCCTGACCTCTGTGGTCATGAAGTCCTTGAACGCTTGGTCCTGTCACACCTCAAGACCATCACCGACCCACTCCTGGACCCCTGCAGTTCGCCCACAGAGCCAACAGGTCTGCAGACGATGCAGTCAACATGGCCCTTCACTACATCCTCCAGCATCTGGACTCCCGAGGAACCTACGCCAGGATCCTGTTTGTGGACTTCAGCTCTGCCTTCAATTCCATCATCCCGTCCCTGCTGCAGGACAAGCTCTCCCAGCTGCACGTGCCCGACTCCACCTGCAGGTGGATCACAGACTTCCTGACCGACAGGAAGCAGCACGTGAGGCTGGGGAAACACGTCTCAGGCTCCCGGACCACCAGCACGGGTTCCCCAAGGCTGTGTTCTCTCCCTCTGCTGTTCTCCTGTACACCAACAGCTGCACCTCCAGTCACCAGTCCGTCAAGCTCCTAAAGTTCGGATGACACCACCCTCATTGACTCATCTCTGGCGGGACGAGACCGCCTACAGGTGGGAGACTGACCACCTGGTGACCTGGTGCAGCCAGAACAACCTGGAGCTCAACGCTCTGAAGACAGTGGAGATGGTTGTGGATTTCAGGAGGAATGCAGCCCCACCCGCCCTCTCATCCTGTGTGACTCTGCCGACGCTGTGGAGTCCTACCGCTTCCTGGGCTCCATCATCTCCCAGGACCTCAAGTGGGAGCTGAACATCGGCTCCATCTCCAAGAAGGCCCAGCAGAGGATGTTCTTCCTGAGGCAGCTGAGGAAATTCAACCTGCCAGGGAAGATGATGGTACAGTTCTACACGGCCATCGTTGAGTCCATCATCTGCTCCTCCATCACCGTCTGGCACCCTGCAGCCACAGCCAAAGACAAGCGCAGGCTGCAGAGCATCATCCGCCGGCCGAGAGGGTTATCGGCTGCAATCTGCCTTCCTCCAGGTCCTGTTCACTTCCAGGTCACTGAAGCGGGCCAGAAAGATTGTCGCCGACCCTCCCACCCTGGACACTCCCTGTTCGAGTCCCTCCCTCGGGAGGAGGCTGCGTCCATCATGACCACGACCTCCCGCCACACCAATAGCTTTTTCCGACGGCGGTCGGGCTCATCATGGACCCCGGGACTGACTGACTGTCACCCCCAGGACTACCACCTCTTCTTCCACCTTCCTCTCTCCTCCTTCTTCCCGCTCCTTCCTCTTCCTCCTCCTCCCTCTTCCTCCCACTCCTCCTCCCTCCTTGCGTTGATTGTTGTTTGTCATGTCCAAATGTTGCACCTTCCACCAAAAAAAATTCCTCGTTTGTTTGTGAAAACATTCATTCTTTGGCAATAAACCTGTTTCTGATTCTGATTTCTGATTCTGATTCTGATGATGCTAACACTAGCTATGCTGCTAACAATAACTATGCTGATAACACTAGCTATGCTGCTAACATTAACTATGATGCTAAAAATAACTATGATGCTAACACTAACTATGATGCTAACACTAGCTATGATGCTAACACTAACTATGCTGCTAACACTAACTATGATGCTAACACTAACTATGCTGCTAACACTAGCTATGCTGCTAACACTAACTATGATGCTAACACTAGCTATGCTGCTAACACTAACTATGATGCTAACACTAGCTATGATGCTAACTCTAGCTATGCTGCTAACACTAGCTCTGCTTCTAACACTAGCTATGCTGCTAACACTAGCTCTGCTTCCAACACTAGCTATGCTGCTAACACTAGCTATGATGCTAACTCTAGCTATGCTGCTAACACTAGCTATGATGCTAACACTAGCTATGCTGCTAACACTAGCTATGCTGCTAACTCTAGCTATGCTGCTAACACTAGCTATGCTGCTAACTCTAGCTATGCTGCTAACACGAGCTATGCTGCTAATACTAGCTCTGCTTCTAACACTAGCTATGCTGCTAACACTAGCTATGATGCTAACACTAGCTATGCTGCTAACACTAGCTATGCTTCTAACACTAGCTATGCTTCTAACACCAGCTATGCTGCCAACACCAGCTATGCTGCTAACTCTAGCTATGCTGCCAACACTAGCTATGCTGCTAACTCTAGCTATGCTGCTAACACGAGCTATGCTGCTAATACTAGCTCTGCTTCTAACACTAGCTATGCTGCTAACACTAGCTATGCTGCTAACACTAGCTATGATGCTAACTCTAGCTATGCTGCTAACACTAGCTATGCTGCTAACTCTAGCTATGCTGCTAACACTAGCTATGCTGCTAACACTAGCTCTGCTTCTAACACTAGCTATGCTGCTAACACTAGCTATGATGCTAACTCTAGCTATGCTGCTAACACTAGCTATGATGCTAACTCTAGCTATGCTGCTAACACTAGCTATGCTGCTAACTCTAGCTATGCTGCTAACACTAGCTATGCTGCTAACACTAGCTATGCTGCTAACACTAGCTCTGCTTCTAACACTAGCTATGCTGCTAACACTAGCTATGATGCTAACTCTAGCTATGCTGCTAACACTAGCTATGCTGCTAACTCTAGCTATGCTGCTAACACTAGCTATGCTGCTAACTCTAGCTATGCTGCTAACACTAGCTATGCTGCTAACACTAGCTATGCTGCTAACACTAACTATGCTGCTAACACTAGCTATGCTGCTAACACTAGCTATGCTGCTAACACTAACTATGATGCTAACACTAGCTATGCTGCTAACACTAGCTATGCTGCTAACACTAGCTATGCAGCTAACACTAACTATGCTGCTAACACTAGCTATGCTGCTAACACTAGCTATACTGTAAATGCTATCAGCTCCTATGGAGTTGTCCCTTTCCACAGTCAAAGTAATGTTGTTTGCGTATTCATGAGTAGTATAAGTATAGTTTAGGACACACTCTCTCCTGTGTACGACCTGACTGGAAACCCCCGTCTGCAGCCGCTGTAGCAGCATCCTGTTGCCTTCACTTCCCAAACACATCCGGAGTCTGGATTACAGAAAATACCAGATTTTGCACAAGCCTGTCAAATATTTAAATAATTTTAGGAATGCTAATGCAATTGTGAGAGTTGATCTCATTCAGATTGTTGCTCCAGTGAAGTGGTCTGCCTGTCATCACACAGCGGCTTCATTATCACCACGCATAATGTTCAGAAGAGAAATATTGTTTTCAGGAAAAATACCCAATTTTTTCTCGTTGCACACACTGAAAAATTGCTCACCAATCAACTGTCTTCATTTACCAGCATAATAAAAATGATGTAATACTCGTGCTGTCGCCACAATTTCTAAAAGAAAACAAACTGCACCAAAAAAAAGGTTTCTCATTGAATCAGCTGGTCTTTTAAACCGTTTCTGTAACTGAATGTTGTTTCTGAGCCTTCTTGGCTCTGCAATTGTAGTCTTAAAGTTATATATTCAAATCGGGAGTCTCACCTTTTACATTGTGTGATATATTTGATGTTGATTTCCATACAGTCACAGAAGAATAACGTGTTGTGCTGCAGCGTGTCTCAGATATTTGAGATGACCGCGGTGTTGACGGTCAGTCATAATCTCAGCTCACCTCAAGCCAAGAAGCAATCTCTCCTGACCCATCCACCCATAACCCTTTCACATATTATATGTATCAAACCATGAAGAGGTTATTAAATAAGGTGGATATAGGTAAGTAATAAGTTAGTGTTGAAGTTTAAGTTAATTATTTGTTCCACTTCACTGCGTCTCATAGCAAATTTGTGTTTTAATTAAATTACAACATTTCATTTCCATCATTCTTTTCCACAAGGCCATTTATACATCAATATAATATAATCAATATAAATCTATTACGCTGTCGGCTCTGTAAAACGTACTCTGATTATTCGGTTGAATAACAATGCTTACGCTTCAAAGTTTTATTAGGACTCGGGGACTCAGGGAGTTACCGCCTTAGAGAGTGAGGGATACACGGAGGTTTAGATAACAACTCTTTCCTGAGGCAGTTACGCTCGAGACAAAATAATTCCATTAATCCAAGTATAAAAAGGTAAGTTCCAAACCTTGAATGGTAAACAGAGAACTCTGACATCAAAGGCAATTTTGACGAAATTCTGAGCACGTGTGGTTGACTCCACACAGCTCTCAAAATGGCGACGGTGTTAACGACACGAACGGTGTTTACCTGGGTAATTCTTGAACGTGACGCAAAGCTTCACAGATAAGCAAACTAGTAGCTACATCGTCCAACAGTGAGAACGAATGAGACAGCACAAAAATAAATGTTGTTTATTTTAGATTGTGTCTATATGCTAAGTACCGCGCTCCCGTCTCCCATGTAAAGAGACGGAAGTTGTTGTACTTGCGGTACAAGACTGACCATGAAAGTTTAATGCCAACCAAAACAACCACCCTAGAAATGGAAGTGAAGCTCTGAGTCTATTTTCCCATACAGCATCTATATCAACCCATATAGCATCTATATTATCATGTAGCATCTATATCAACCAATATAGCATCTATATCAACCCATGTAGCATCTATATTACCATATAGCATCTATATTAACCCATGTAGCATCTTTATCAACCAATATTGTCAGGCCGAGATTCCGATCAGGACTCAAATGCTGAGGCGTCAGTGAGCAGTTTACTAATCACAACAAAAACTCTCCTAAGAGGTGGGTAATAAGTCTTCCAAAAAGGTTCGGTGGCTATGAATGTGGCCTGGGTGAACGACCATGAGACGAAACACTTTGGCACAGGACAGAGGGAAGACGCAGACTATAAGCACATGAGGGTAATGGGGAACAGGTGGAAACAATCAGGGATCAGGGGAGACAATCAGACCGGTGACACATGAGGAAGGGCAAGTGACCTGAAACGAGAGGAGAGTTAGCCTTCAAAATAAAACAGGAAGTTACGAGACAAAACCCCAAGACAAGACAAGCTTCACCACGGTGTGACAGTACCCCCCCCCCTAAGGGCCGACTCCTGACGGCCCAGGCAGTTCAGGATGGTCCTTCACAAAGTCTTCGATGAGGGACCGATCCAGTATAAACCGGGATGGGACCCATTGACGCTCCTCCGGGCCGTACCCCTGCCAGTCCACCAGGTACTGCTTGCCCCGACCACGGTTGCGCACAGCTAATAACTTCTTGACCTTGTTGACAGGACCCCCGTCTATTACTTCAGGAGGAGGAGGGGGCGGGAGGGGCGGGACCACGGAGCTCTCCCTGACTGGCTTGACCTGACTGACATGGAATGTCGGGTGGACACGGAGAGCCCGGGGCAGACGAAGGCGAACCGCTGCAGGCCCGATAATCTTGGTGATGGGGAATGGCCCCACGAAGCGCGGTGCCAGTTTCTTCGAGAGGCCTTTGAGGGAGAGGTTCTTGGCTGAGAGCCACACTCTCTGGCCCGGCTGGTACGCAGGGGCGGATCGTCTTCTCCGGTCGGCGGCCCTTTTGACCCGGTCTCCTTGGCGGATGAGGAGCTGCCGGGCGGCCGCCCAGATACGTCGGCAACGGCGGACCATGGCATGGGCGGAGGGCACAGACACTTCCGGTTCCTGGTCCGCGAAGACAGGAGGCTCGTAACCATACACACATTTGAAGGGTGAGAAACCTGTGGCCGAGGTGGGCAGGGTATTATGGGCATACTCGACCCAGACCAGGTGCCGGCTCCAGGTTGAGGGGTTCTGGGACACCAGACAGCGGAGACCGGTCTCCAGCTGCTGGTTGAGGCGTTCGGCCTGGCCGTTGGCCTCGGGTGATAGCCTGACGTGAGACTCGCCGTGGCTCCGATAAGCCGACAAAACTCCTTCCAGAAGCATGACACGAACTGGGGCCCCCGGTCGGAAACGATGTCCCTAGGGAAACCGTGGACTCTGAAGACATGGTTAATCATAATCTCAGCTGTCTCTTTGGCTGACGGCAGTTTGGGTAAGGCTATGAATCTTGTCATTTTGGAAACCTGTCCACCACGGTAAGAACTGTGGTGTTACCTTCGGAGACCGGGAGGCCCGTGACAAAGTCCATGGAGATGTTAGCCCATGGTCTGGAGGGGATGGGGAGCGGTTGTAGAAGTCCCATCTGCCCAGAGGACGTCTTATTCCTGGCGCAGACCGAACAAGCCCCAACGTACTCCTGGACCTCCCGTTCCATGGACCGCCACCAGAACCTCCGAGAGATGGCAAACATGGTCCGCCGAACCCCCGGATGACAGGAAAGCAGCGAGGTGTGAGCCCAGTGGATCACCTGTGGGCGCAGCTCAGCCGGAACAAACAACCGATTCTCAGGGCACCCACTAGGTGGCGGACTCTCCCCGTTTGCCTGCTTGACCTGCTTCTCTATTTTCCAAGTCACCGCTCCAACCACACAGGTTCGTGGAAGGATTGGCTCTGGTTCCTTGGCAACAGGCTCGGGGTCGTAGAGACGTGACAAGGCATCGGGCTTGACGTTCTGGGACCCCGGCCTGTACGAGAGGGCGAAAGAGAAGCGGTTAAAAAAGAGCCCCCACCTTGCCTGGCGAGAATTCAGTCTCTTGGCTTTACGTATATATTCCAGGTTCCTATGGTCGGTCCAGACGATAAACGGGTGTTCAGCTCCCTCAAGCCAGTGCCTCCATTCTTCCAAGGCCAGCTTGACCGCCAACAGTTCCCGGTTGCCGACATCATAGTTCCGCTCCGCCCGCGACAGACGCTGCAACAAGAAGGCGCAGGGATGCATCTTACCGTCCTGTTCAGACCGCTGGGACAGGACCGCTCCAATCCCCTCATTGGAGGCGTCCACCTCGACCACAAACTGCCGCTGGGGATCAGGCATCGTGAGGATGGGAGCCGTGGTGAAGCGGGTCTTGAGGTGCTGAAAGGCTGCCTCCGCCTCCGGGGACCAGAGGAAGCGCACCTTCGTGGAGGTGAGTGCATGGAGCGGAGCTGCTATTGCGCTGAAGCCTCTGATAAACCACCTATAAAAGTTTGCAAAACCGAGGAACTGCTGGACCTTTTTGCGGCTATCAGGTGTGGGCCATTCGGCCACAGCGCACTTTAGCCGGATCCATCTGCACCCTTCCAGGAGCTACAATGAAGCCCAGGAAGGAGATGGTGTCGGCATGAAACTCACTCTTTTCTGCCTTCACATAGAGTCTGTTTTCTAACAATCGTTGGAGAACCTGGGACACATGCTTTCTGTGAGTATCTAGATCTGGTGAGTAAATGAGAATGCCATCCAGGTAAACGTACACAAACAGGTCTAAGAAATCACGGAGTACGTCATTGATCATAGCCTGGAATACAGCTGGGGCATCACTAAGTACTCGTAGTGGCCGCTAGGAGTATTAAATCCTGTCTTCCATTCATCTCCTTCTCTGATCCTGACTAAATGATAAGCGTTGCGTAAATCTAACTTGGTAAATACCTTAGCCTGTTGCAGTTGGTCAAAAACTGATGTCATGAGAGGTAGGGGGTAACGATTCTTAATGGTGATGGCATTGAGGGGGCTGTAATCGATGCAGGGTCTAAGGGAGCCGTCCTTCTTCCCTACAAAAAAAAATCCGGCCCCTGCTGCTGATGACGAAGGACGAATAAGCCCCGTCCTCAGCGATGACTCTATGTACTCTTTCATGGCTGCCTTCTCCGGCCCGGAGATGGAGTACAACCGGCCCTTGGGAATGGGGGAGCCCGAAACCAGGTCTATGGCGCAATCATAAGGCCGGTGTGGGGGAAGTGACATGGCCTTGGTCTTGTTAAAAACCTCTCGGAGGTGGTGGTAGCAGGGAGGTACGGCGCTTAGGTCGGACGTCTCAGAGTCTGTGGTAGAGGTGATGGAAAGGTGATTAATGGAAGGCATGTTAATCCCCTGGATAGAAACAGGTTTGCAGTGGTCCGCACAATCCTGCCCCCACCCCATGATTGTCCCCGTCTTCCAGTTTACGTGGGGGTTGTGCTGACATAACCAAGGATTCCCCAGGACTAGAGTCTGCGAGGGCGATTCAAATAAATATAGGTTCAGGAGTTCCCTATGCTCCTGGATCTGCAGTTCCAGTAGTTCTGTAGTGTGCGTGATCCTGAATAGTTCTTTGCCGTTGAGGGTCCTGACCTTGATGGGGCTGACCAGGGGTTCCGATTTTAACCCCAAAGTCTCCGCCAAACCCCAGTCAATTAGGTTCACATCGGCCCCGGAGTCTATGAGTGCCTTAAAGTCAATAGTGGTGGCATGGTGCGTTACCTTAACTGGCGTCAGGCTGCGCCGAGCGAGGTCTGTGGCTTGGCTCACCTCCTGGGGTCTTTTGGCCGGACAGGCGGCGACGAGGTGGTTAGTCTTGCCGCAGTAAAAGCAGCTGCCCTCCTGCTGGCGCCGTCGTCGCTCCTCCGGTGTCAGCCGCATCCTGCCAATCTGCATGGGCTCCTCTTCTCCAGCGATGGAGGAGGGAAGGCAGTGCTCAGGCGGCGAATAACGGGGAACCTGCCCGCCCAGGGCAGGGGAACGTAGATACCTCTCCGTCGTCAACCCGCTGCTCTGTGGTTGCCGGAGCTCACGAACCCGGTTGTCTGTCCGGATGGCAAGCGAGATGAGTGAATCCAGGTCTGCAGCCAGATCCACTGGCAGCAGCAGCTCCTGGATGCGAGTCGCCAGCCCCTTCAGGAATATGTCGTACAGGGCTGTGTTGTCCCACCCACTCTCCACCGCCAGGGTGCGAAAGCGGATGGCGTAGTCGCACACCGAGTCCCTGCCCTGTGTCAGCCTGCTCAGCTCCCTGGCCTTTTCCCTGTCTGAAGACACTGGGTCAAAAATCCACATGAGGGCAGGTCTAAAGTCTGTGAAAGAAAAGCAAAGCGGAGAACCACGCGCCCACTCAGCGGTGGCCCAAGCTCTGGCTCTCCCTGCCAGGTGGGAAATCATGAAGGCTATTTTCGACCTATCTGTGGTGAAGGCCTGCGGCAGCTGTTCAAAATGTATCGAGCAGTCAACAAGAAAAGCCCTGCATTGTCCTGGTTCCCCAGAGAAACGCTCCGGGGAGGCCAACTTGATTCCCACCCCGGTCATGGGAGTGCCCTGGGTCGGAGCCACGGCAGCTGCTGGAGCTTCCTGCGCCGCGGGTGGCTGGGCTGGCTGCTGCAGGCGGTCCCCCAGCTCCCTCACCTGGGACACGAGCTGACCCAGCTGAGCCGCCATCGCCGCCTGAAACTCCTCCTGACGGGAGACGCGGGCTTCCTGAGCGTGTAGCATGGCCGCCCACTGGCCAGCCTCTGCTGAGTCCATACTGGCCAAAGTGTACTGTCAGGCCGAGATTCCGATCAGGACTCAAATGCTGAGGCGTCAGTGAGCAGTTCACTAATCACAACAAAAACTCTCCTAAGAGGTGGGTAATAAGTCTTCCAAAAAGGCTCGGTGGCTATGAACGTGGCCTTGGTGAACGACCATGAGACGAAACACTTTGGCACAGGACAGAGGGAAGACGCAGACTATAAGCACATGAGGGTAATGGGGAACAGGTGGAAACAATCAGGGATCAGGGGAGACAATCAGACCGGTGACACATGAGGAAGGGCAAGTGACCTGAAACGAGAGGAGAGTTAGCCTTCAAAATAAAACAGGAAGTTACGAGACAAAACCCCAAGACAAGACAAGCTTCACCACGGTGTGACAAATATATCATCTATATATAACCAGATAGCATATATATTACCATATTGCATCTATATATATCCATATAGCATCTATATTACCATATAGCATATATATCAACCCATGTAGCATCTTTATCAACCAATATATCTTCTATATATACCCATATAGCATATATATTACCATATCGCATCTATATATATCCATATAGCATTTATATTACCATATAGCATCTATATTTACTCATGTAGAATCTATATCAACCAATATATCATCTATATCAACCCATATAGCATCTATATCAACCCATATAGTATATATATTACCATATAGCATCACAATCAACCCATGGACCATCTATATCAAGCAGCGACTTCCAGCGCTGAAAAATGTATCCGATGCGGAAACTGCAGTTCCTCAAATGGCCACTGGAGGCTAACTCCAAAAGCCATTTGATCCTGATAGACCTGCACGTTAAGATGTTTACACAGCCGGAGCAACACAGGCTTCGGTCTCTGTCGCTAAGATGCTTGTTCGTGACGACTGTTCATGTTAATATTCCTCATTACATTATTTTAAGACTTAAAGGTTGAGCATAAATACGGCGTGGCTAGCTAGCCACATCATAGAAAACAGCAGAACATCAGGACACAGTCTAAGATGTACCGTCGACTGAGTCGAAGAATATTCCATGCAGGGCCGTTCTTTAGTTCTCTAGTTCTTGAGTTCTTTAGTCCTTTAGTTCTTTACTTCTTTAGTCCTTTAGTTCTTTAGTCCTTTAGTTCTTTAGTTCTTTACTTCTGCATTTCATTGTACAGATGTGTATATTTAACCTCCTTGCTCGGCATCATCTGTTATATAAATCAACATGTATCCACTGGCCTTTTGGTAATGTCCCTACCCTCTGGATCATCTCTCTCAATGGATTCCTGCCGGAAAACAAATTATATTAACGTCCTCTCCTCTTCGCTCCTCGTGCCTCTCGGCGTGGTTTTACCATCTGAAGAAGACATTACGGAAGAGAAGGGAAAACAAAAAAGGACTCTCTTTCTTTCATGACCCTCGGCTTCAGACACAGCATCCCGGTGCGTCCCTGTTGAGTCATGTCGCTGCAGGACGAGAAACCATCGACCTGGGACCAGAACGCCCGAGTGCAGGAATCAAGAGAAACAGCTGTAACCCCGTAAGCGGGGTCCAGTCCCCCGCTCGGCCAGCGGGGGGCCGAGTGAGCAAATTTCATGGGAGGAGAGGGGGGGGGGGGGGGGTGCAGTGTAAAAAAAGAGGCTTGGTGGGCTAAAGGGGGGGGGGCTGGTGTCAGGTGCTAAGACATGACACACACGTGACGGGTGAAAGCCCATTTGCCGCTCGGCGAGGCTGTGACAGATCCAGGAGTCGAGGGGAGGGGCGGGGCTTGGGCCCTTGATTGGCAGCTTATAAGAAGTGAAATGTGTGTGTGTGTGTGTGTGTGTCTCCTCCGGCGCTGCGTCCTCACCTGGTTTAACTCACACTGACAGGTTTTACGTCGACAGAATTAACCCCCCGGGGAAAAGAAGTTTCAGGTTCCTACTTTTTAAATTTTTTCATAAAGCCAATTTACGTCAAACCTGAGAGCCGACATGGAAAAACAAGGCTTTACGCAAATTGTTTATCAATACGACATCATATTAATATTCTCTCCCGGCATAATTTTAAAAAACTGACTTAGAGACAATTGATTAAATATTGAGTTTTGCTGAGCTCGGCATATTGGGCAATAAGGATGCTCATCTCTGAGTAAATAATAACCATCAACGTTTTAACTCAAGCATGAGCCGTAGTATAGTATTGTTTTTTTAAGTCTAAAAGGAGATGTCAAGGAGAGCCTGTTTCAATTGGCCTGATGCAGCTGATTAATATATATTATACAATTCATATTTGCATTGTTCTCTGTGATTTACAACTACATATATAAACTCTTGCATGTGATTTACAGATAGAAATATATACAAAATAAGTATTAAAACAAAGTGCCATGTGTGTATAACTGCATTGCATCCAGCTGTCTTAAAGACCTCCATCTTTTGAGGGCTGTGTAAACTTCTCCTGCCTCTCCGACGACTAGAGGGTGAACAGATGTCACGGCATCCAACTGGCGAGCGTTACTCTCACATCCAGTTGGGCGGTCTTGGCTCGCTGCAGCCCCCCCCCCCCCATTCATTCTGGGGAGCTAAAGACTTGACATGCTGCGCTTAGCTGATAACTGATTGGTGATATATTAAAATACATATTTATATAAATATCAATATATCGTTATATGTTTTTAAATATATCGTTATATATATTTATAAAATATTTTTTCTATATATATATATATTAATATATACATATCATTTTTTTAAATATATATATATATATATTAATATATATATACACATATATTTAATAAATATACATATATATATATACATATCTTTAAATATATATATATTTATTAAAAAATTTATATATATATATTTTGTTTTTTTTATATATTTTATATATACATATAAATGTATATATTAAATATATATATTTATATACAAAATAATATATATAAATAAAATATATACACATATATATACATATATACATATATATATATACATATTTGCACTCAGAAGGACTGGAAGGTACTTCGGGAACGATCTGCTGAACATCAGAGGTCAACGCCGCGCTCCTCTCGGCGTTGACCTCTCCAGTGTGTGAGCGAGCGTTGGCTTCCTCCGTCCTCGCGGCGCCGCGGCCCCTTCACGGTTCGCTGCTCCCTTCCAGCTAATTCCCATCCCGAGGCGTGAAAGCAGGAGAGTCCTGATTATCCTCCGTCACGTAGTGGAGAAGGAAAAAAAACACAGCCCTAATTTACACTCCCCCCCCCCCCCCCCACTGCTGCAGAATCATTATCTGCATTGGTGGCGTTGCACCAAAAAGGTCAACACGGATTCCTTCAGTCACGAGCGAGAGGGACTCCTAACGGGTCGGAGAGATTAATCCCGTCTCCCACGTCCTCGTCCAAGTCTGACGTGAAAAGCAGGAATTAAAGGAGGAGGCCGCTATCTCTCAGAGCTCTGCGAAAACAACTGGAAGGTGTAATTGAATTCCCCCGGGCGGCTCCGGGTCCTTGAAACCAACTCCGTTTGACTCCTCCGTCGACATCGGCGACGGAGGAGTCAAAGGGAGTCGGGTGAGAAGGAGGCAGCCTCGCCTCCCTTTGTTTTAAATACGAGGCGTTTCACATGTCACGGTCCTGGAGTCGCTCAGCAGGCAGCGGGACTCTCGCCGCTCGGAAATCTGGATATATGTTTGTTTTTGAGTGAAAATTTATTTTATTTTAGTGCATAAAACACATAAATGACTTTGTCAACTCTTTCAAGCCGATATCTCCGCCTGACGGGATGCAAGGTCAATACACTGCTGCTTCATATGTGTATATATATATATATAAGTACAAAAATAGCTGTTTCACATGCATTTTATATACTTGTAATTTGTTCAGTAGTCCACAAACTAAGCCTGAGGGCCAGAGAAGGATTAATGCAGATTATTCAAACATGTAACGGTTACAAATGGGAACATAATGAGGGGAATAAAATGGAAAAAATGACCTAAATACATTTTAAAACTCCAAAAAGGATTATAAAACACGTATAAAAGGTCTTTCATATAACTTTAAATAACTCACATAATGACGTTACGCCCCAGGATTTAACTCTGACCTCTCTTTTTGGAAGAGGCCTGTCTCCCGGTTTCAGGTATAGCCACGCCCACTTTGGAGTTCCTGGAGCATCTACACTTGAGAGGCATCAGCCAATCAGTGGCACCGAATAGAAACTTCCAGATCCAATGCTTCTAGGCTCGCGGCTAACAGCGATAACGGTGCTCACGGTGCAGACAGAGCTAACGGTGGTTTACTTGAAGGGAAGTGAAGCCAAAGGCGGAAGCGTCTTAAATCGTGCATCCTCTCCACCGACCAGCAGGGGGCGACTCCTCGAGGTCCGAGTAAATAACCCGACTCCTTCAATACAGCATGATCCCCCCAATTAGGGTCAAATACACCGTGAAGCAGATTACGCTTCACGGCTCATGCCGGGTCCAAATATGGTCACTTCAGTAAAACCAGTTGCAAAAAGTCAATAAAGTGACGGCCATAATCCAAGATGGCCGACGGCCAGAATCCAAGATGGCTCAAACAAATGGCTTGTTTCAGTCTCTTTCAGTCTCGGGGAGCTTTGACTGCACTCGACTGCTGTTGCCTTCACTGCACCAGATTCAAGGATATTAATAAATATCTGCATTTCACGACTGCGTGTTATTTATTAAACTGCACTGCAAGTTTTAATCTATTTCTTATCTTATTTAAAAAGGTTTTCTCTGCGTTTCCAATGAATCTTCTTTGGCGTTACGTTTTACCGGTTTTCCGTGAAGCACTGATGAATTGCCTTGTTGTTGTAAAGGTGCTAAACGAAAACACCCGCCCGTATCTTAATATAGATAACAGAGTTCTGCTGCTGGATTAATGCTCAGAATCAAGTCCAACATTATCTGATGAGCACTATTGTGGATGATGGTAATAATGAAACGCTCATATTTGGCTACTTCGGGGTACCTAGGACATGGCGGCGCCGATGGCTATCTCTGTGTTCGGGGCCCGAAGACTTCGGTTCACGGTGACCGGTAAGAATGCAGATTAATCAACTCCACATTAATCTGAGCTAACGCCGGAGAGGCCGGGTAATAAAAACATGCATAACGCGCCTCAGCGGCCTCACACAATCTCCATTCTCGGCTTCATTAAAGAGATATCGCCTTCACGCTGTGGAAATAGGATTTTGATGAGCGATGGCCGGCGTTTCTTTTTGTTTGGCAGAGCTTCAGGAAAGATAACACAACGCGTTAAGGACTCGAGTCCCCGGCGACGTCGATCTCTCTGGCGAAGAAAGACCGAGAATCTCATCTTATTGGCTCCAACGCTTCCTCCTCGCTTTGTTGTTGTTGTTGCGTATGCTTGAATAATTCAGGAATATTTCTTCCTCATCTCCCTTTAAATGCAATCAAAGCCAGGCTGTAATTATATCCTTCGGAGGATCTGGTTTTTTTCAACCATACCTTCTGGGCACTTATTGGGAATTTGCATGTGTAATTGCTCCCGCTCCCCCGCCGCGCTCCGCAGGTTTGCCGACTAGCAATAAACAAATCGAGCGCTTCTTTCCAGCGGGGAAGTCGATAGGGAATCGTTTTCCTTTTAATCATCGGATACTTTGATTGTGAGGAAAAGGCTGTTTGTAACCCGAGCGTCAGTCAGAGGAGCTCCAATAATCCATCCGTCAGCCGCCGCTTGGCACGTAAAGTGGATTTTATTGTTGCTCGGCTGGATGAGCGCTAAGGTTAGCTTAGCACAAAGCGTGCACCGCGTGCTCCCTAAGGAGGAGACAGGAGAGTTTAAAATGAATGAAAATGGACTTTATACAACGGAAAAGACGAGAAATGTTCTCAGCTGACCGGAAAAGAATCGATAGAAAAAGTGTCGAGAGCGTTTAACCCCCCTTTTCATTTACGATATCCTCTACTAATGTACGATATATTCTACCTGTTTACGATATATTCTACTCATGTACGATATATCCTACTATTTCACGATATATTCTACTAATGTACGATATATTCTACTAATGTAAGATATATTCTACTAATGTACGATATATTCTACTAATGTACGATATATTCTACCTCTTTACGATATATTCCACCAATGTACGATATATCCTACTATTTCACGATATATTCTTCTAATGTACGATATATCCTACTATTTCACGATATATTCTACTAATGTACGATATATTCTACTAATTTACAATATATTCTAATTTACAATATATTCTACTAATTTACAATATATTCTACTAATGTAGGATATATTTTACTAATGTACGATATATTCTACTAATTTACGATATATTCTACTAATGTAAGATATATTCTACGAATGTACGATATATTCTACTAATGTACGATATTCTACTAATGTAAGATATATTCTACTAATTTACAATATATTCTACTAATTTACAATATATTCTACTAATGTACGATATATTCTACTAATGTACGATATTCTACTAATGTAAGATATATTCTACTAATTTACGATATATTCTACTAATTTACAATATATTCTACTAATTTACAATATATTCTACTAATGTACGATATATTCTACTAATTTACGATATATTCAAATAATGTACGATATATTCGACTAATTTACGATATATTGTACTAATTTACGATATATTCTACTAATGTACGAAAAAAGAGAGATTAATGTACCCTTTAAATGTACTATATATTTATATATTTTACTTATGTCCGTCTTTTCAATATTTTTAATTTGAATTACATTTTTTGTCATTAACACATTTTTTGTCAAGTTTTTTTTTTCAATGAAACTGAAAGATAATCATTAAATAGGAAATTGTCAAGAGCGATGGATAACCCATTTTAATTTACTAGATATGTTCTACTGTCTTTCTTTTATTTCTTTTAATTACATTTTTTGTCATTTATAATGTTTTGTTGCGTTCTTTTTTTGTTCATTTGAACTGAAAAAAAAATTTAAAAAGAAAAGTTTAAAAAACAAAGAAACCCGAGAACACGACTCCCAGTCCCAGGTGGAGACTGGGAGTCGACCAGTAACCTCTCTGGTGAGAGCGCCGTGCTCTTCATTATTCATTGAGTATTGCATCAGTTAAAAGAGAAACACAAATGTAAGAACTAAAGCGTCTTCCAACAACACGTCCCCACAGACTATGGGAAATAAATAGCTTTCCTTCAAAAGAAGAAAGGACGCCGTGTTACACATTTATTCAACCACACACACTAAGTGTTGAATTGGATTTCTCTCTCTCTCATCCTTTATTGTTCATCTCCCTCCCTCCCTCCCTCTCTCTCTCTCTCATCCTTTATTGTTCATCTCCCTCCCTCTCTCTCTCTCTCATCCCTTATTGTTCATCTCCCTCCCTCTCTTCTTCACACGGCCCAGTGTACGCTCGCCCAACTAATCCAAACTCCATCCTGCAGGTTTGAAGGTTTAAAAACAACTAAATTAATCCATAAAGTTCCGCCTACTGCTTCACTTTCCATATACTGCATTGTGAATTCACCAATGTTTTACCCAACCGTTGATATATATAATATATATATATGTATATTTACATATATGTATATATATATACATATATATATGTATATATAAATGTATTTATATATATATGTTTATATGAATATATATGTATGTATCTATATATATGAATATATATATGTATATTTATGCATATATATAAATATATGTATATATAAACGTATATATCCATCATATAAAGGGGCAGTGACAGTGGGTGTGGGAGGCTCCACCCCCACCTGTTTAAATCCTTTATCCTTTTAGAAGTTGTCGCGTGCCGTTATGAAATATTCAAACGCTGCTCGCTGCAGCCCGACGGAGGAAGGCGAGTCTGTAACGATGACGTAACCGACCCGGGGGGGGGGGGGGGGGGGACTGATGAGGCCCGGGAAACGGAGGCGAGGAGAGCACCAGGTGACCGCCGAGCGGCTCATGCATTCAAGCATGAGCCGCTCGGATCCGTCTGGAGCGTCGAGAGAGGAACTCATTCCTATTTTAATCACACCGCAGGTTCAATTAATCATCGTGAGGCCGGTTTAGGGGTGAAAACCATGAATATTCAGTTGCCGAGTGAGAAAAAAAACGACCTCTGACCTCCTTACTACCCCCCCCCCCTCCCCCTCCTCCTTCCTCCCTCCGGGCGACTCGCATTGCTTTCTAATCATATTTTTTTGATTCCTTGCATATTTGCGCCCTACACGCCGGTCGTCTCCATAGGAACGCCGTCGCACAGTTCCAAGGTCGAGTTATTTGTTTGTGAACATGTTTTATTTTTATTTTTTATATATACAAAAATTAATAATAATAAATTCTGTAAATAGAAATGTGACAACTAAATTTTTTAGGAAACAGAAGAGGCGTGAGAGTCAGACTGATTGTTACCCACACACACCCACACACTAAGACCGCTTTACAACCCATTCCTTCATTTAATTACATTTAGAGGAAACTTTTTTTTACATGTTAAACTCTACTCTTGCATTTTGGATTTTAATATGTTTAATATTTAATGAAAAGTCTGCGTAAATCACCTTGAGGAAAGAACGTGTGGGTCGAACAGAGGACTTATTTTATTTAGTTTGATTCCCTTAACTTCTTTGAAAATGCAGTTTATTGAAGTAAAAACATTTTATCGTCTTTGCAGTTATTGTGGAAGAATATTTACAATAAAATGAGGATGAAATACTGAACTCAGGTGGCTTTTAGACAACTTGACACAAAAAACATTTTTTTAAATCCGGCATTTCGTTCATTTGTCTATATATGCTGATATATTTAAAAAGTATAAAATAATGGTAATTACATATGTTTAAATGTTCTTTTATTAAAGTATTAAGCCCTCTTCGGGGGCGTTCTGAAGGCTGTTTGGATCCATAAACAGTTAAAAATAACACATTTGATTCTATTGAGGTCAGAAAACTCAATAGAGTCAAATAAACTTGAGTACGAGATGATAATTTATGTAGATGATGGAAAGAACACAAGGTTATGTTGTTGTTGTTGTTGTTGGATTAAATGGTGATTTGGGCGCCGGGTCGTGGTCCTGGTTCAGGTCCCCGGAGGAGAGACGGAGAACAATTGTGTGTTTGTACCAAACTACCAAAAAAATAAAAAGTTATAGAGAATACTTTCCTTGGTTTATTTGTTCTTCACTGAAATGTTTTGAGATGGAAAGTTGAGACGAGGAGCCGGAACGAGAGACTTAGAATAAAGAATATACCAGAAATACACAGGATTCATTAGTTAAGTGACAAACTCAACAGTCTCGTGTCGGTGGTCTAAGTGGATGGACATTGATCCCCCCCCCCCCCGATTAACCGGGGCTTTAACATGCACCAAGAACATCTTAGCGGCTTCTTTTTTTAAATATTTTAAATAGCAATTTAGCGCTTTAGCTCCTCTGACCACTGAGACATTGAGAGGAGGATCCTTGTGGAGGAGAAGCCTCCGTCAGGGCAGAATGGAGGGATGGAGAGAGAGAGAGAGAGAGAGAGAGACTGCGATGCGTCCGCTCCAATTGCTGCTGCTTAAACACGAGTGGCATAAGTGTGTGTGTGTGTGTGTGTGTGTGTAGTGCATCCGTGTGCATTCACACCCTCCGGTCGGGGGGGGGGGGGTATGAGGTGGTGTTCGTGGATGGAGATGGAGAGTCCACTCCAGCGTAGGTAGGGCAGAGGGGAAGTTCATCACTCTGAATAATGGCGCTTAAGAGTTGGCAGCGAGGGGAGAGCGGGGATTTGCCGAGCCTGGGGGGGGGAGGGGGGGGGGGTAGCGGAGGGACAAATGCATCACATCGCAGTCCGCAGACGGCGACCTTTTAGCTCATGTAAAAGACGATAATGAATCAGCTCTCCGCGGGGGTCTCCGGCTGGCGCCAGGTTGTTTGTCTCTTGGCGTGAGTCACGGCCCTCGACATGAAGAGGAGGATGAAGGATGAAGGCCGGGGCGCGTACGTACAGCAGGAACATCGCCTCCTCTCAGAAGACAGCCGAGGGATTCCAGAAGCAGAGGAACAAGAGGGACGGATGAATATTAAAACGATGGATGGGACCTCATGGGGCGAGGCTGCGCGGCTGTTTTCCCCCAATTACGGCTAACGCGGCTCCGAGCGCCAGCGGTGCAAAGCGAGGCGCCTGACATTCAAAACAAAAGCCTCGGATGCCGCCAGATCCGGGTCGGAGAGGGGGGGGGGGGGGTTCGATTCAGCGCCATCCCTTTTGAGTCCAAACCCTTTGGGGATCTTTATACGATTCATTCGAGTTAACTTCGGGAAGTTTCTCTCTTCAGAGCGCGTCTCTCGCCTCTAAGCGCCCTCTCGAACATGACGCAGCCGAGGCAGCTGCTAGGAGCTAACGGCACTAGGAGCTAACGGCACTAGGAGCTAACGGCACTAGGAGCTAACGGCAAAGGCTGGCAACAGTGCCGTTATGGCGATACCTGAAGGAGTTGTTAGCCACTATTTTTATGTTTAAAATATGAAATTAGCACCTTAAAGTCACAATATGTGTATCAAAGACACAAACTCAACAGATGTAGACATTTACAGAACTTACAGCTGTTTCCTTACAAGAGAGATCGATGCAATTCACAAGAACGGTTTTTACCAACCTCCGTGGAATATTTTCATAAATAGTGACGAGCTGGCAGTGAAACAGGTGTGCATTAGTTCATATATATATATATATATATAGGTATGTTGGGGCATGCCTGTAGTTCTGCATCCGAACATTATGAAAGCGTCATTTGAAGGGTTAGGGTTGGTTATCTCTTTCCCTTTGAAAAGCTTTCCTCCTGCTCTAAAGCGCGACTCGCTCTGAACGACGTCTCTCAGGATTCGATTGAGAAGATCGAAGGTTTTGTGAAAGTCACTCTGGAAACTTTTCCCTGGGAAGAGCAAGCTTTGAAATTCAAAATGTGTAATGGCGCGGTCGCGAGAACAATCTCTGCCCCGGCGGAACCCAGACGGCATGGCTGCTCTCGCTCTTCCAACTGCCTCCCAAAAAAATAATTGAAAAGGATTCCCCTCCGAGGTTCAGATCATCAAATGTTGTTTTTCTTTAGGCGATCTGCGAAACGTCGCCGGGCTTTAAAAGCGGCCTCGACGGCAGCGGGGAGAACCCCCCCCCCCCCCCCCCCACGTCTGTGATGCAAAGAAAAGGCAAATGGCCAGTAGCTAGCTACAAGCATGAAAGTTGTTTTATACGTTAGCTAGCTACTTGCATGAAAGTTGTTTTATACGTCAGCTAGCTACGATCATGAAAGTTGTTTTATACGTTAGCTAACTACTTGCATGAAAGTTGTTTTATACGTCAGCTAGCTACGAGCATGAAAGTTGTTTTATACGTTAGCTAACTACTTGCATGAAAGTTGTTTTATACGTCAGCTAGCTACGATCATGAAAGTTGTTTTATACGTTAGCTAACTACTTGCATGAAAGTTGTTTTATACGTCAGCTAGCTACGATCATGAAAGTTGTTTTATACGTTAGCTAACTACTTGCATGAAAGTTGTTTTATACGTCAGCTAGCTACGAGCATGAAAGTAGTTTTATATGTTAGCTAGCTACAAGCATGAAAGTTGTTTTATACGTTAGCTAGCTACGAGCAAGAAAGTTGCGTCCCTCTTAATTTCTTCCTGCTTCATCTCTTGTTTCCGTCTTATTTTGGTTTTCTGTGTGAAACTTTAAAAACGTCACATGTTCCTTTTGTTCTTGGTGTATTTCAGAGCTGTAAAGTGATTGTACTGGTTTAACCCTTGTGTTGCCTTCGGGTCAATTTGACCCGATTCAATGTTTAACCCTCCTGTTACCTTTATATTTACTAACATATTTTACCCTTGAGGTCAATATGACCCCAGCTATTAAAATCTCCAGAAAATTATTAGAATTAATATTGTTTTCCAAGTTTAAGTGTGAGGTACTTTATGTTTGTTTGTTGACTCCCGAAAGAACACCGACATTAAACATTGAATCGGGTCAAATTGACCCGAAGGCGACAGGAGGGTTAAACATTGAATCGGGTCAAAATGACCCGAAGGCAACACAAGGGTTAAGAGGCTCTTAATGGACTGGACTCATTCTCTGTTGTAATCCTTCACAGACTCTTAAGGACATGTGGATTTCACATGTGAGAGTATGTCTTCTTCTTTTTTTAAACCCGGCAGCCGTTAGTTGTATTGTATTCCCTCCTCAAGGCTCCAAGAGACGTCGTCTCTTTTTAAAACTCCAATCAAAGACTGATTGTTTAGCATTTTCATTTATTCTCATCTTTTACATATTCTTTTGTTCTTAACACAACAGTCCTCACTGGTAGCTGTCTCTTTCAATTCCATTTAAGCTGTTTTTATTTTCTTGTTTCTTCTCCACAGAGGCGTTTACAATCTCTACACGATATCTCTCCCTCTCATCAGTTGTGTTGGTATAACGGGGACAATATGATTGATGTATTTTTGTCATAAATTCGGTCCACGAGATCCGAGAGGGACGAGACCTTCGTCATTAATAACGTCTCCGTGGCGTCTGGGCTGGTTTCTTCCCCTCGCCGACGCGACGGTGTCAGATACAGAAGTCTATCACTTATTCTTTGGTCTTTTTTCAGGGTCTCCGGCCCCGTCGTGAATCCTGTTCCTGGGGACTCGCGTTGCTTGGCAACAGCTCGAGTCCACACACACACACACACACACACACACACGTGTGCACATACAATGCCTGATATCCTCAGCGAATGTACTTGTGTGTGAATGAACTGTACGATTTGTGACAATCATTAAGTCCACACAAAATATATATATATATATATATATATATATATGAAGGGGTTGAATCATTTTGAGATTGCGGTAAATTTAAAGTCATGAAAAGTAGCATTTTGTGTTGAATTTGGATAAAACCCTTGTAATATTACTTTCATTAAACTACTTAAACAATTCTTGTGTAATTTGTTTATTGCAAATAGCTGAGAAATTGTATTTCTGCCAATAACCTAATGTGCAATGGGGGTTGAATAATTTTGGATTGCAAATGTATATTGTGAAATATTATGCAAGTATGCATACTACTGGATCATGCTAAGGTTTGGACGTACCTTTTTATTGGTGTTGTGAGACTGAAACCTCACAGAGAAATTAAAAAGGCAATTAAAAGCCAAACCAATGAACTCTCTCTCTCCTCGTGTCCAACTAGAAGTCTGTGCGTAACACAAAAAGAAAACTGTTCTGGCACTTTCAATTAGTTTGAATCGGTAGATTCGAGGTGACCGTCCTGCTGCCCGGCGGTTAATGAGAGGCTCTCATGAGGGAGGTCGCCGAGGCAGATCGGTCCACTTCATCTCGGCTCGTATAAGAAACATGGAGCGAGGACGATGATTTAGTGGCTGGGCGTCTACGAAAAGGTCACAGCTATTCATACTACAGAAAGAGACCTCCGGTCGGACCGCCGGCCGACTGAGTAACATGTACAGTGACCTTAGAAACGAGTCCTGCAGCTAGGAAGGAGTCCTCAAGAGTCCATAAGATAGGAAGGAGTCCTGCAGCTAGGAAGGAGTCCTAAAAAGTCCATAAGATAGAAAAGAGTCCTCAAGAGTCCATACGCTACAAAGGAGTCCTCAAGAGTCCTAAAGCTAGAAATGAATCCTGCAGATAGGAAGGAGTCCTCAAGAGTCCATACGATAGGAAGGTTTTCTCAAGAGTCCATAAGATAGGAAGGAGTCCTCAAGAGTCCACAAGATAGGAAGGAGTCCTCAAGAGTCCACAAGATAGGAAGGAGTCCTCAAGAGTCCATACGATAGGAAGGAGTTCTCAAGAGTCCATAAGATAGGAAGGAGTCCTCAAGAGTCCACAAGATAGGAAGGAGTCCTCAAGAGTCCACAAGATAGGAAGGAGTCTTCAAGAGTCCATACGCTACAAAGGAGTCCTCAAGAGTCCGTAAGATAGGAAGGAGTCCTCAAGAGTCCATAAGATAGGAAGGAGTCCTCAAGAGTCCATAAGATAGGAAGGAGTCCTCAAGAGTCCATACGCTACAAAGGAGTCCTCAAGAGTCCGTAAGATAGGAAGGAGTCCTCAAGAGTCCATAAGATAGGAAGGAGTCCTCAATAGTCCATAAGATAGGAAGGAGTCCTCAATAGTCCATAAGATAGGAAGGAGTCCTTAATAGTCCATAAGATAGGAAGGAGTCCTCAAGAGTCCATAAGATAGGAAGGAGTCCTTAATAGTCCATAAGATAGGAAGGAGTCCTCAAGAGTCCATACGCTACAAAGGAGTTCTCAAGAGTCTGTAAGATAGGAAGGAGTCCTCAAGAGTCCATAAGATAGGAAGGAGTCCTAAAGCTAGAAAGTAGTCTGACATCTACAAATGAGTCCTCAAGAGTCCATAAGCTAGAAATGACTAGGGCCCACAATATAGGTCAGTATTGTGTGTGTGTGTGGTTGTGTTTTATAAACCACACACACAGCTGATTGTGAAGTGCTTGGATGCTGTGAACCCAGTGCTCACAGAATGATTGGCGGCTCTAAATTAGAGACGTCTGACACGGCGTTGTTGTTTTTGAGGTTTGGCGTTTCCACAGGGGATTAAATCCGAAATGAAAGTCTTGGTGAGTTTGCTGATTTGAAAATGAAACGGGCGACGACGTCCACGCCGACCGACAGTAAATATATATAGTAAATAAAATATAAACCACGAGTGAAATGCTCAGTGACCAGGAGAATTCATTTTGGACTTTAACTTTGAAACCAATTAATTTGTCTATTTCTGTCGTATCGCTCCAACCAAAAAACACTGGAACCGTTTCCCAGAGGATGTTAAAGGTATGTAGTCTGTAGTCTGTAGCCTGTAGTCTGTAGCCTGTAGTCTGTAGTCTGTAGTCTGGAGTCTGGAGTCTGTAGCCTGTAGCCTGTATTCTGGAGTCTGTAGCCTGTAGTCTGGAGTCTGGAGTCTGGAGTCTGTAGCCTGGAGTCTGTAGCCTGTAGTCTGGAGCCTGTAGCCTGTAGTCTGGAGCCTGTAGTCTGGAGTCTGGAGTCTGTAGCCTGTAGTCTGGAGTCTGTAGCCTGTAGTCTGGAGCCTGTAGTCTGGAGTCTGGAGTCTGGAGTCTGTAGCCTGGAGTCTGGAGTCTGGAGTCTGGAGTCTGTAGCCTGTAGTCTGGAGTCTTGAGTCTTGAGTCTGTAGTCTGGAGCCTGTAGTCTGGAGCCTGGAGTCTGGAGTCTGTAGTCTGTAGTCTGGAGTCTTGAGTCTGTAGTCTGGAGCCTGTAGTCTGGAGTCTGTCGTCTGTCGTCTGTCGTCTGGAGTCTGTAGCCTGTAGTCTGTAGCCTGTAGTCTGTAGTCGTGTAGCGACCACTCAAAGCGTTTTAACAGTACAGGTATAATTCACCATACAGCACAAGGTGTACTAACATCACGTAGTTCAATCTTTTATAATAAAAAAATATACAATTTAGGATCAATCAACGATTTGTCGTGAAATTGAACAGTCGCTGTTCAAAATATATCTATATATATAAATATATATAGATATATTTATATACATACATACTGTGGCATCACAAGGGGCCAGGTAGTGGAGGGACGGTACCTTCCCACTCCAGTACAGCGGCCACCGGACAAAATGGCCGCTCGGCTGGAAACTACAGCTCCCAGACTGCCTCACCACGCACCAGCTGCAGGTGCTTAGGACAACTAATTGAGGCAGGGCTGGGAAGCTTAAGAGGAGCCAGAGGGGAGAGCGGAGAAAAGGAAGGAGCTGGACAAGCCAGGAGGAGAAGGGCCTCCAGGAAGAACCCAGAGGAGGACTTAGTTAAATGGACTTTGCTGGAAGATAAGTTTTGTTTAAAGAACCTTTTTCTCCCCCGGGACACTTTTTGTTGAACTATGGACTTTTTCTTATTTTGTTTGGATGAATAAACCTTCCTGTTCATTTTAAACCTCACCTTTTGCCTGTTTTTACTCCTCCCTTGCACTGCCCCACCCTAGACGGCACTAGGGACAGCCCGTGACGTGACAATACATATATATGTATATATATATATACACACTCACCTACATGCATGCTATTGATATTCATCAATACACATAAAAATATCTATATATAATTTACAAAATGGAAATATATATAGATTTATTTTTAACAAAATTAAAAAGTCTGACAAAAGTCCTCAAAATACCAAAGCACATGATTAAAAAAATGTGTATCTATATAACTACAGTAATAACTAGAACGGGCACTTGGTAGAGCGCATACCTTCGCATATCACAAGATTGGGCATTGAATTATGTACATGTTGGCATTAGTTGCCAATTGGATAGAAATTGACCGTGCTATGGTAAAAAGAAGATTTTGACCTATCCACAACCTTGACCTTTGACCCGATCGATCCCAAAATCGAATCAAATGCTCCCCGGATAATAACCAATCATCCCACCAAATTTCATGCGATTCGGTTTAAAACTGTTTTTGTTATGTGAATAACACGCATACAAATAAATAAATAAATACACGGCGATCAAAACATAACCTTCCGTATTTTCAATGCGAAAGTAATAACATTGACGTAGTGAATACATACTGGGTATATGTATATGTGTGTGTGTGTGTGTGTGAACGAGCCATTTTTCTTTCAGCTAACCTCTGAACTGCAGTGACCTCCACGCCGTCGTTCTCTCACACCTCGGGAGGACAGCTCAGCCCGTTCTTGGAAAACAACGACCGAGCCACAGCGGCACCTGATCCAAACCGGAGGATTTTCATGCTGAGAACCCAATTATCTGACTGCTGACCTGGCCCGTCAGCCCGGCTTTGTCATTTATTTTTTCCATTTTTTATTTGTTTTTCTCAGGATTTTCCTCTTTTTGGGCTCATTTCCATATTCGTGAATGTCGTCGGCCTCGTGGACTCAACGGGAAGGAGATGTGATGGCGATCCCACCTCGCTAACGATACTCCTGTTTCTACACCGAGCTTCTGACTCACACTGGTTAATGAGGCTCTCTGTGGACAGCCTGAGAGGAGGATAGAAACAGACTTTGTAAAGTGGAGACCCCCCGTGGCCTCCTGGGTCCAGCCTGCCAACGCAGTGTAGAGCCACACGGAAACCCGTATTTACTATGTTTACTCTTCAATCAGGTTTTAGTTTAGTCAATTCATGTCAAACGTAATTTTTCTTTTAATGTTAATTTGCTTCCCAATGAATACATAAATAGAAGAACAACTGAAAACATAATAAAGGTATGTTACGACCCCCTTAACTTCCAGCACCCACTCAAACCACACCCACCAGGTTCTGAAGACGTGAAGCTGATAAGGAAGTGTCTTAAAACCTGCATTCTCTCTACTGACCACCAGGGGCGACTCCTCTGGTTGTATAGAAGTCTATGCTTCATGTGTTAAAGCTGCATTCTCTCTCCTGACCACCAGGGGGCGACTCCTCTGGTTGTATAGAAGTCTATGCTTCATGTGTTAAAGCTGCATTCTCTCTCCTGACCACCAGGGGGCGACTCCTCTGGTTCTATAGAAGTCTATGCTTCATGTGTTAAAGCTGCATTCTCTCTCCTGACCACCAGGGGCGACTCCTCTGGTTGTATAGAAGTCTGTGCTTCATGTGTTAAAGCTGCATTCTCTCTACTGACCACCAGGGGCGACTCCTCTGGTTGTATAGAAGTATATGCTTCATGTGTTAAAGCGGCATTCTCTCTCCTGACCACCAGGGGGCTCCTCTGGTTGTATAGAAGTCTATTTAGTGACTCTCCTTCTCTCTTGATGTATTCCATCAGTAAACATTGTAAACATGAGTTTATGTCTCAGTCTCTAGTTTCAAGTCTTCTTCTATACAGCATGATGTCATCATTTAGTACGTTATGGTCAAACTGACCATAAACCAGGAGACGCTTTGGGGGCGGGGCTACAAGGTGATTCGCAACGGTAAAACTCGAGGCTTCAGAATGAGACTTACTGGCATTGAAAGGCATCGCTACCGCGAAGTTGTCCGATCTGTGAATTTCGTCGTAGAACTTTAACTCATTAATTCCCGATGTGTTTTCATCGTTAACGTCGGGTCGTGTTTTAGCTCCAGAGCCTCTCGTGTGGCAGAAAAAACAAAATGGCGACCGTCAAAACGCCGAACTTCGAGCTTCAAAAACAGCAGTGCACAAAACAACGGGCGACACCCTGACGACGCCTCTTCCACGGCTTCGGTCTCAGCGGGTGTCTCCGCGGACCACGTGTTGCCATGACGACACACACACGCAACGAAGTCAGAGGAAACCGGTAGCTAGCCTCTGAACGCAACGTTCCCTTTCCCAGCGTGAGGCGCCGCGTCGTTTTCATGCAAACTCAGCAATTCCCTCTCAAAGGTCTCCGAGGTCTCGTGGCCTTTGGACCCTGAAACCCTCTCGAGGCTCTGCGGGTTTTCAGAACGCGCCCGTCGAAACGCACCGATCCCTTTCGGTTTGTTTCCGCTTCGCGCATCTCAGACACGTCGGCTTTCTGAACACGCCGTTTTTTTCAAACGCTCCCTGCGACGCCGACGTACAACGCCGGCAAAGAAAGTTCAGTTTGTAGAAGTTTCACGAACCGTTTCGGGAACAGAAAGTTCTTCAGAGAACAGATTTTTCTTTCGAATGCGAGTGGACTAGAAAGCAGGGGAGTAGTGGAAGAGAGGTAGAGACGTATTAGTGCGTCTGGCTTTTTTGAAAACGTTGACCCCGTTGAACGCCAGAATATTGCGAGGGGGGGGGGGGGGCTTCTGAGTCTTGGATGGCAGCGAAGGACTCGGTTCTGAATCGCAGTCTAAAAGCTTCAGGTGCAGGGTTTTTTTTTTTCAAAGGCTCAATCCGAGAGCGCTATCAGCTCAGTGCAGACCCCTAAACACTGTGTGTACACACACACACTGTGTACACACACACACACACACACACTGTAAAGGTTTGATGTTCCTCTTGCACCCTTCCAGAATACGCTGCGTTCCTCCGAATGCACGTAAAACAAATTAGCCGTTTGTGTCTTGTTGCTCTTTCGTCGCGTTTGTTCTCGTGTCGCAAACGGACGACAATTGTGTTGCGCAACCATCCGTTGCATAACGACGATTAACTTTCCTCGAATTCTTGTTTTTCGCAGCGTTCGACGAGAGTGCGGGTGAATTAAGTTTAACAATATTTAATGGCAAGAAGTTTAACAAACAATCGAGGCTCACGATCGCGGGTTCCGTGGTGTTGCTGTCTGACCCGGGTCAAGACGAAAGAGAGCGATATTTCCCCAGTACAAAGAGTATTAGTTGCTAATCAGCCAATCGCCTACTCTTCAAAGTTAGTTCAGCCTTTACATTACATTACACGTCATTTAGCAGACGCTTTTATCCAAAGCGACTTACAATAAGTGCATTCAACCTAGAGTACAAACTAAGAACAACAAGAATACAGAAAGTAACATTTCTTCAAGATAGTCGAACTACAAAAGTACCATAATAAGAGCTATTTAAGTGCCACTGAAGTGCTAATCTGTATTTTAGTCCAGATATAGTCGGAAAAGATGTGTTTTTAGTTCAACCTCTACCTTCCTGTTGGATAAAAGTCCGCTAACAAAATGGAGAGGTCAAACGTCCTGAACCCCGGGTCAAAACGTCACTTCCGGTCAAGTCGCTAAACAAGTATTTTCACAATAAAAGTCATGTCTGTTATTGTCCGCATTAAAGTCACGTCACGGGCTTCAACCGGCTTCGACAATCTGAAATACTAACTAACATTCATTACATGCACATACACAACATTACTTCTTGCCATTGACATACAGGACTGTCTCAGAAAATTAGAATATTGTGATGAAGTTCTTTATTTTCTGCAATGCAATTAAAAAAACAAAAATGTCATGCATTCTGGATTCATTACAAATCAACTGAAATATTGCAAGCCTTTTATTCTTTTAATATTGCTGATTATGGCTTACAGCTTAAGAAAACTCAAATATCCTATCTCTAAATATTAGAATATCATGAAAAAGTATACTAGTAGGGTATTAAACAAATCACTTGAATTGTCTAATTAACTCGAAACACCTGCAAGGGTTTCCTGAGCCTTGACAAACACTCAGCTGTTATAAATCTTTTTTTTAACTTGGTCTGAGGAAATATTAAAATTTTATGAGATAGGATTTTAGAGTTTTCTTAAGCTGTAAGCCATAATCAGCAATATTAAAAGGATAAAAGGCTTGCAATATTTCAGTTGATTTGTAATGAATCCAGAATGCATGACATTTTTGTTTTTTTAATTGCATTACAGAAAATAAAGAACTTTATCACAATATTCTACTTTTCTGAGACAGTCCTGTATACATAGAGTACACAGTCCCCCTATGCTTCATAACACATTAACAACTAAATCAATATTCTCCCTAATAATTCCTATTATAATATCTTTCTATGTGCATTAATTTAAAGCTCAAGACCACAGAATCAAAATAAACTATTGCAACCTACCACTTACCTCCGTATCTCCCCGGGTGAGATCTCACAGGGAGGCCCGTCTCAGACGACCCCGGCCACTGATCCGTCTCCCATGAAAGAAGCCGCAGGAATAAATGGCGTCTCACGCTCATTTAACTGGGAGCCGAGATCGATGGCCGGACGATCAAAGACGGAGATAAAAAACGAGGAGCGGTCGATTGCTACGGATCCCGTCTCGAAGTGGAACCCAAGGTCACCTCATTAAGGAGCGACGCTTGGAACCCACAGGAGGGGAAAGCTTCTGGGTTTTCCAAGAACTGGTAATGGGGGATTAATGCTCGGGCTCCAATTGTGAAAACTCTCAGAACAGTTAAGACGCCACGCCGTCAACGATTAGATTACGTAATCCCACGATCTCGGCGCAATCAAGACTTTTTCCTCCCGGCACCCCCTGCGAGTATCGGCTAATTTCACCTCCGTGGGATTACGCAATTGTATGTAATGCAATGTCCTGCGTGTGTCTCGTGGTCATTACATTAAATGGATTGCGCAGCATTCCCGAGAGGCTTTTTTCCTCCTTAAAAAGACGTTATTTATGGCGTGCTGGGCGCGAACCGAGAACCCCCGACTCCCACGAAACAAGCAAAGCTCCTTTTACGATGCATTTACCGGCAAATCCTTTTTTTTAAATACAAAATAGGAATGAAAAGGTCTGGTCCACATGAATGTCAACGTTTCTGAAGCCCAAATATGTTTAATAATCCTTGTAAAATATGTTGAATAATTCTTGTAAAATATGTTGAATATTTTTTGTCAAATATGTTGAATAATTCTTGTAAAATATATTGAATAATTCTTGTAAAATATTTTTTATAATTCTTGTAAAATATTTGTAAGAATTCTTGTAAAATATTTTTAATAATCTTGTTAAATAAATCTTGTTAAATATGTTGAATAATTCTTGTAAAATAGGTTGAATAATTCTTGTAAAATAGGTTGAATAAATCTTGTTAAATATGTTGAATAATTCTTGTAAAATATGTTGAATAATTCTTCTAAAATATGTTTAATAATTCCTGTAAAATATGTTTAATAATTCTTGTATTCTTGTAAAAAATGTTGAATAAATCTTGTTAAATATGTTGAATAATTCTTGTAAAATATGTTGAATAATTCTTCTAAAATATGTTGAATAATTCCTGTAAAGTATGTTGAATAATTCTTGTAAAATATGTTGTATAATTCTTGTCAAATATGTTGAATAATTATTGTAAAATATGTTGAATAAATCTTGTTAAATATGTTGAATAAATCTTGTTAAATATGTTGAATATTTCTTGTAAAATATGTTGAATAATTCTTGTAAAATATGTTGAATACATCTTGTTAAATATTTTGAATAATTCTTGTAAAATATGTTGAATAAATCTTGTTAAACATGTTTAATAATTATTGTGTCTTGCTTGTAGAAGCAGCAGAATGCTAAGTGTCTAGGTGTGAAATGATTGGTTAGCTTTCAGGTTGGTTAAGTTTAGACAAACGATAATTCATTAAAGGTAACTGTTAATTGAGACTGATTGTGCTCCCAATTATTGTTTATGCATTTCAGGTGTGTGTGTCATGTGACCACGGTCTATATAAGCTGATGCACCTGCAGATAATAAAGTGTTTGAGTATCATTCTTACAAACTTGCATCCAGTGTATTTGTCCTCCCAAGTTTATATATGTTGAGTCGATACATGTAGTCAAGCTCTGCTTAACAGTAACGTAGCAACGTTACAACTAGAAATAAATAACCAGATGATGACTTTCTTACGCAACAACGTTACACATGGGACACATACGGCGGTCTCCTGGGTGAAAGTCCCATGTTTTACCCCTCCTTTCCCCTCGTACTCGTTTTTGACTCACGTCATTTTTCAAAGTTCAGTGAGATTCAACTTTGGTCTCGTTTTGTTGGCGACAACAAACTGAAAGTGACCGATGACGAGTCAAAAGGACACGAAATAAAAAGGTTTCGGCTGTCAACAGAAAATAAATTACATTTGGACCTCTCGCTGTGGCGCAGTAATGACGGCCTCATCTATCATCATCGGGGGGGCAGAAGTAGCACAAGGGTGTTTCAGTTTCAGAAAACATTTTGGGGGGGAAAAGTCTGACGAGATCTTTTTGTTTTTATTCGCCCAAACCCTTCATGATCGTCCGTCTCTTACTTATCCAGAAAAAAAGGTTAATTTACCCGTGATTATTATTCTTTTTCTTGATCTCTCGTGATTTTATTTCCATGATTACAACACTAGACGATCTGATCGTCTCCATCCTCCCTTCGTGTCTATGTATGATTTACCCCGTTTCACTTTATTCTTGTTTATTACCGTAACGACGCAGCGCCGTTACAAGAATATTGTAGATGTATCTATATAGTTAGCAACTTACCTCTACCTGTTTCCTCCTCCCTAGGGTGTTCGGGCAAAAGACTTCCCCGGGGGCCCGAAACACCAGGTATAGTTCCGGGAGAGACCAACGGGAGGAAGCGGGTAGGGGGGGGAGTAAGGATGTGTGTATGGCTGTTTAAGTTAATCATAACTGGGGTTATAATGTACTTTATTCATAGGAGGGACACAGGTGCTGATAGATTGGTATGAATAGTTTGGGGTTTAGTCGGATTAGGTGAATAGTTAGGATACACATCTGTTGTTACGTAGACTCACCTCGGGATGGTTGGTCTGGGTTAATTGGCAGCACATGGTGAATATATATATATATATTTATATATTTATATATATATATATGGAGACTGTGCTCATATATTCATATCAAAAGGTCGGGGTGAGAAAGCACCGTCATCAAAAATCTGAGTAGCAGCCGTCTCTGTTTCTGGACTCCTCGAGAGAAACGGTGTGTTGTAGTGGAAAATCATCGCGTTAAGTGTGAAAAATTCCAAAAGCACGTCACCAGAGAAAAATGTTAGCATTCGCCGCGGGGCGAGCGGCGTCGGCACCCTATTACTCTTTGGCGGATGCAGTTGGGGGGAGGTCCTGCGGCGTGGGACAGGAAGCGGTGACCTTTCCAGGAGGCCCGGGCACTAAATCACTGTCTGGCCTGCGACGTTTCCCAATGCCGGCGAAGATAAAGTGGACGGCTCTATCCGGGGGATCTGCCTCGGTGACTTCTAAGACCCGTCTCATTAATAGACGGAGCAGCAGATGCAAGGGGGCCGTCACCTTTTAGTCGCAATAATCTGGATTCACAGTCGAACCAAAAGAGCTGAGCTAACGGGATCGACCGGCATAGTTTCGGTCTCATTACAAAACTACGTGGTTAGGTTTAGGACGCAGATTGTAAAATATTTAGTTCAGCTTTAAAAAAATACTTACAATTATTCAGAAATACTAAGTTAGGTTGAGGAAAAGATCGTGAATACTTCAATGGATTGAGAAAAAGATCGTGAAATACTTCTTTGGATTTAGTAAAAGCTCTTGAAATACTTCTAGGAAAAGATCGTGAAATACTTAGAGGAAAAGATTGTGAAATACATCTAGGAAAAGATCATGAAATACTTCTAGGAAAAGATCGTGAAATACTTCTAGAAAAAGATCGTGAAATACTTCTAGAAAAAGATCGTGAAATATGTCTAGGAAAAGATCGTGAAATACTTCTTGAAAAAGATCGTGAAATACTTCTAGGAAAAGATCGTGAAATACTTCTAGAAAAAGATCGTGACATACTTCTAGAAAAAGATCGTGAAATACTTTGTGTTACCACAGTGATGTCATAAGCTAGTCCGCTAAAGGCAGTTGTTATTCATTCACGTTACTTCCGTTGTTACTTGTTTTGTTTTTTAACCTTAAACCTCGTCTTGCTTTGCCTAACCAATCGTTTCACGACCTTAAAAGTGTCATTGTGCGTTCCTCGAGTCAGAAACATCGACGTTCAACGTGTCCATTTTTTGTTTTGCAGGAACGTACGATGCACATTTTCTCGCGGCCGAGTTTCGGATCTTTTCTCGTAAAGAGTTCAAACGTCAAAATCTGACTTCACGCCGCTCGGTGCATTTCTCCCGCTTTCTTTTGGAAAGACGAACGTCTCCCGCTGTGTGTTTATCCCGCCTCCTCGATAATCCTCCACCTTCCTCGTTACTCACCTGCCCCCTAATTTTGCCATCTGCCAATTTCCTTTACACGCTCCCTTGTTTTCCCCGCTCCTCTGCCAGCCTGTTTTTGTTTTATCTTTCCACTCTAGTGTTAGTTTCTAAGCTTTTTATTTATTTATTGCACTTTCCCTTGTTTTCTGATTTCTTTGGGTGGATTTTGCGCTTGTGTCCGTTGTCATCGACTCGAACGCTCAGATCTCCGTCTTAATTCTGGGACACTCATCCAAGCTTCTTGCTATTCGTGCACAACTTGAAATGTGAGCGCCTACAAACCAGTGATGAGCTTTGTTTTTTTTACTTTCCTTAATCGGGCCATTGAGGGTTCTAAAAATATGCCTGTTTTTAAAAAAAAATTTAAAAGACTTTGTTTAAAGTCAAACGCACTGCAGTGTTTTCTGCGTTAGCTTCTATTTTCAGCCGACTTTGAAGATGCAGAGGGGAAAATTCCAAATTAGCGTTCACTAAAGTCACCCGTGCACGTGTTCGTCAATCCGACATTCGAAGCACGTCGCAAATGATTTCCGTGCGCACGGAAAAAGTCACCTGCAGAACGAGGAACCGTGCTAATATGCGTACGCGCTATACATAGCGTGAACAAAAAAAGTGTCGTTTTTTGGTGTGTTTTTTAAACCGTTACGTGCGTGACGAACACAGCTCGACGTCTGTGGAGGTAAGTGTTCCGCGAACGTTCTCCGGAACTCCTGAAGAGATTCCCCCCGTGTCTCGGGGTAGAGGCGTGTCATTGGAGGTGCAGGGGAAAACATTTCAGAATTTCTCTTTTCATGGTGCAAGATGCTTTACAGAGCAAGAGCCCCCATTTTATCATCCCCTCCCCTCCCTTTCCCTGCGACGTTCCCGGCATTCGTTTTTGCTCAAAAACATAAGACTACGTGACCAAAAGAAGCTTCTGAACATCACATTTTCAAAACCGTGGCCATTAATATTCCCGCTTCACACTCCACTCTTCTGGTGTCATGCTTTTCCACCAGACTTTTTGGAAGCACACTATAAAAAGCCGATGCAAGCCTGCTTCTTTTTGGACTCTTGGGGGAGGAGTAAAAAGAGGGAATTAACAACAGCGGGCACCACTCGTCCCCATTATTAAATACTGCACTATAATATATATATATATATATACATACGATATTCATGTACCGCAGTCATCATGCTTGAATGTTCTGCGTTTTCTCTCCGGAGCGTAATCAATGGTGATGTTTAAAATATTCAGCCGTCAACAATACAAAGAGACAAAGAGATCCAGAGGTAACGTTTCCTTTGTTTCGTCCCGAAATGATTGAAAAAGACAAAACTAATTAACAACTTGTCCAAGAAAATCTGAATCACGACGACTTTCAAATCAGACGGAAAGCTCTTTTTCTTTTTACCTGTGGTCCGGGCGAGGTGTTAATGACACATTTTTTAATCAAGCAAATTATTCATACCCTATTATTCTGCACATGAAGATATCCAGTGTGAAAAACAAACATTTTCCTCCAGGTGTCTTTGTTCTGTGAAAGGTGTACGTGCCGGCGTGTGATGAGCTTTCCAAGTCATTTTCTATCATGTACACCATCTGCGGGGACACACACACACCTACACACACTCACACACACTCACACACACTCACACACAAGACAGCTTGTGTCTCATCGGCTGGTTGTCACTTTTTGTGACATTAACAGCATTATCGTCATCAATCTGTCAAAAAAGAGTGGAGAACTCCCTGAAAGAAAAACTGCACCACCCCTCCCTCCCTCCCTCCTTCCCTTCCTTCAAAAAATATTTAAACGTCTCTAACTTTTGAGTGGCACCAAAATTAGCATTTCTCTGTGTGAGTCATTTAGCTCCGACGTCCCCGTCCCCGTGTAGCGGAGGTACGGGGGCGTGAGGCGGGCCGCTGTGAGAGAACAGGGGGACAATGGACCGACGCGTCCCGGCCCACTATCTTGTCAACCAGGCGATGAAGCGACAATCGGGAGTGAACAAAGAGATCGACGCGACGACAGTTCTTGATGAGTCGGGCATCGGGTTTACAAAGCGGCGGCGGGCGGCGCTGAACGGGTTGTGGACGGCGGCGCAGTGGGGGATTGAGGATTACTTACCTTTTCATTGTGTATCCGGGCAGATCTTCTATTTAATCGTGGTTCACCGTCGGTTGAGCAGAAATGATCATCTCTACAGAGGAAGTGTTGTATGAAATAATTGGTTATTCATAATTTGCGTGGGAAAGGATATCAGTCGTTGGGACCGTGTTGTTTTGTGTGTGGATGTTCACACGTTGGGTTTGGTTGAGCCCAAAAACTCCTTTCATTTAGTTTTTGGGCTTGAAACGAGACACTGAGAGGCGTTTTTAAGCTAACGGCGAGACTGATGGGAACGCCTTTTTTACGTTAGCTCTTTTTTTGGGGTTCTTAAACCAAAATAATTGGGGGAAATAAAAAAAAATGGAACAGATGGCGCAACAACCCCCGTCTACACTCATCAACTCGTCAAATACCAGCTCTTGAATCGGTGTCCTTGGCCATTCATACCGTTATTAACCAGTCAAAGCAACTAGCGTAGTATAAAGACACGGGAGGGGGTAAGACGGGTCAAAATAACACGGCACTTCCACCCAAAATACCCGAAACAACATAATTCACCTTAAGTTGTGTTACGTGTCTTACGTTAAGAAACAAACATGCATATTTCATCTTGCTATGCCTGTGTAACTGTATTCCTGTATTCACAGTTTTCCTGTGATCACGGAAGTTTATTTTAGAAGGACGTAAAGGGTTATTTGGGAGTTTTTCCTGATCCGATGTGAGGTCAAAGGTCAGGAATGTCTATGTGTACAGATTGTAAAGCACTCTGAGACAAATTTGTAATTTGTGAAATTGGGCTATACAAATAAATTGAATTGAATTGATGCACGTATTATGAAACCCACAAGTCATCCCACAAGATACCACATTTCATCAAGAGTATGGGGGGGAAAAAACAGGAAGGACATTATTGGAAATACTTTTACTTTGAAATACTAAAATCACTTCGTAAAACCTTTTTTAAAGCGTTTGGTCTTACGGTTCCAGATGGACTCTCGTTTAAATGAATTACTGATGGATTACCACTTTTTTTTTAATTCAAAAAAATCCAGTTGTGGCCTCTTTTGGGGTTTACTTCCGTTATATTACATTATTCCCCTCTTTGGTGGAACCTCAACACCATCCTCACAAAGTGAGACCTGCTCAATGAAATGAACATACTGTACTTCATCCTAAAGGGTGAGCGTCTTCCTCCTCGGGGTGAGCTGAGAGGGCTTCAAGTCACACACTGGACATCTGGGATTCCATGAATGCGTTCAAACGGGTTTGGATCAATGGCAGGACGACCTTTCCGAAGGTCAATAGTCCTTTCAGAGCAGTTTCTATTCTACGCTGGTCCTGTGGTCCAGGAAATCCTTTATTCTTGCAAGAAGAGGCACCAATACACACGGATGCACTGAGTCTGATTCACAGAGTAATACAAGAGGGACAAGGAGGGGGTCTAATATGATGATGGATCTAATAGGATGATGTATCTAATATAGCTTACGGACTCGGAGAACTTCTTTATATTCTCCGGCAACTGATTTAATCTGCTCTCCTAGCTCGAGTATTTCAAACCGGTCTAACTTCGTTACATCTCTAGATTCTTCTTCTACTGTTTCTGTATATCTGCCCTGTCATCAGATTTGGGCCCTGACGTATTGAAATGATGATGCATGTTTCCCGGACCGCCGGCACCATCGATCCCGTTCCTCTAATTCTGGACTTCTTATCTCCGGGAGAGATGTTCTGAGTCATCCCTCCGGAGCCGGATCCATCGATCCGTAAGAACAGTGAGCCGAGTTATACGATTCGTAAAGATTAACGGTGAGACGAAGACGAAAGGCTCTTCAACGCAAAGCATTTAGGATTGCGTCATATTAATTCAAAAGGAGGAGGAGCCTCGCAATCTGCCCTAGGGCAGAGGGAAGGAGTCGGCATCTTGTCGTATTCCCTCATCTTGAATTAAATGGTTATTTTTGTCATGATCTGGAGTTTTTCCGCTCTTATTTTGAAATCCCTGTCTCTCTTTCCTCTGTTTAGCTGCACTTCCTGTCCCTGTGATTGCCTGTCTTGTTCCTGATTGGTTCCTCCTGTGTGAATATCTAGCCCCGCCCTCATTGTTTCCACCTGTGTGAATATCTAGCCCCGCCCTCATTGGTTCCACCTGTGTGATATCTAGCCCCGCCCTCATTGTTTCCACCTTTGTGAATATCTAGCCCCGCCCTCATTGGTTCCACCTGTGTGATATCTAGCCCCGCCCTCATTGGTTCCACCTGTGTGATATCTAGCTCCGCCCTCATTGTTTCCACCTGTGTGAATATCTAGCTCCGCCCTCATTGGTTCCACCTGTGTGATATCTAGCTCCGCCCTCATTGTTTCCACCTGTGTGAATATCTAGCTCCGCCCTCATTGGTTCCACCTGTGTGATATCTAGCTCCGCCCTCATTGGTTCCACCTGTGTGATATCTAGCCCCGCCCTCATTGGTTCCACCTGTGTGATATCTAGCTCCGCCCTCATTGGTTCCACCTGTGTGATATCTAGCCCCGCCCTCATTGGTTCCACCTGTGTGATATCTAGCCCCGCCCTCATTGTTTCCACCTTTGTGAATATCTAGCCCCGCCCTCATTGGTTCCACCTGTGTGAATATCTAGCCCCGCCCTAATTGGTTCCACCTGTGTGATATCTAGCCCCGCCCTCATTGGTTCCACCTGTGTGATATCTAGCTCCGCCCTCATTGTTTCCACCTGTGTGAATATCTAGCTCCGCCCTCATTGGTTCCACCTGTGTGATATCTAGTTCCGCCCTCATTGTTTCCACCTGTGTGAATATCTAGCTCCGCCCTCATTGTTTCCACCTGTGTGAATATCTAGCTCCGCCCTCATTGGTTCCACCTGTGTGATATCTAGCTCCGCCCTCATTGGTTCCACCTGTGTGATATCTAGCCCCGCCCTCATTGGTTCCACCTGTGTGATATCTAGCCCCGCCCTCATTGGTTCCACCTGTGTGATATCTAGCTCCGCCCTCATTGGTTCCACCTGTGTGATATCTAGCGCCGCCCTCATTGGTTCCACGTGTGATATCTAGCTCCGCCCTCATTGGTTCCACCTGTGTGATATCTAGCTCCGCACTCATTGTTTCCACCTGTGTGAATATCTAGCTCCGCCCTCATTGTTTCCACCTGTGTGAATATCTAGCTCCGCCCTCATTGGTTCCACCTGTGTGATATCTAGCTCCGCCCTCATTGTTTCCACCTGTGTGAATATCTAGCTCCGCCCTCATTGGTTCCACCTGTGTGATATCTAGCTCCGCCCTCATTGTTTCCACCTGTGTGAATATCTAGCTCCGCCCTCATTGTTTCCACCTGTGTGAATATCTAGCTCCGCCCTCATTGTTTCCACCTGTGTCTCGTTCCCCAGCCTGTTTTTTTGGTTTCCTCCTTCAACAGGTGTGAGTTCACACAAACCCCCGCATGGGAAATATGAAGGATGCCTTTGTGTCGGTGGGACGTCAACAAATATCTGCCCTCGGGCAACAAACATGGCCGATTATAATTATTACAACAAAAACTCTTTTTAAAGAGGATCCAAGACGCGTAAAAAAATAAACTCTGGCTGTAGGTGAAGCTTCCGGTCAGTGAGTGCTGTGTTTTAAATTTATATTAGAATATTATATATATGTATATATATATACACATATATATGTGTATATATATATATACACATATATATGTGTATATATCTATTTGAATATATATACATGTGTGTATATATCTATTTATATATATGTGTGTATATATATGTGTTTATATAAATATATGTGTATGTATATATATACACATATACATAAATATATACACATATACATATGTATATATATGTGTATATATACATATCTATGTATACATATATATACATATATATGTGTAGACATATATAAATATATATATTCATATGTTAAGGCTGCAAATGTAACTCAAATTAAATGAATTGGACTGAAATCTAAAATATTCAGTTTTCAGCTCAAATGTGACGATGTTTTGCATTTCTTTGTTTATCAATAGAAATATAATATTTTAAAGTTTTTCAGACAACTAGAAATTTGAACGGGACCTCTTGACCTCTTGACCTCTGAGACGAGCATCAAATAAATAGAGAAGAGTCTCTCAGTCTTCAGCTCCCAACGTATAAAACCTTAACTTTCCTCTGCCATTGACTCGTTTACGGCGTCTGCGTTAGCCGTGTTTGTACTTTAGCGTCTTCTCTTCCAGAGAAAGTAAATAACACTTCAGGGACGACCTTCAATGTCTTGTAAATTGTTCTCTTTTGTGTCTTTTTTTCTTTCTATTCTATTTCAATACCAATATTATCTAATCAACACTCGAGCGTGTTTGCAACATGTTGAAGGGCAGATTTAATGAGGAGCAGCGCTGCACTGTTTCCATTAAAAAGACATCATTGTTATTAAAATGTGGACATTCATGGCCTTCATCTGACACGAGACGCAGAGAACGTGAGATAATCATACAGGAAGGGCATTTAACATTGTTACAACAGGCGTCCCTCATTCTTATTCACCTTGTAGCGTCCCCCGCTTTATGGTCTGTTTGACTCTAAATGACCATAAAGTATAAACGATGACATCATGCTGTATAGAAGAAGACTAGAGACTGAGACATAAACTAAAGTTCACAATGTTTACTGAGGGAAAACATCAAGAGAGAAGTAGAGTCATTATATAGACTTCTATACAACCAGAGGAGTCGCCCCCTGGTGGTCAGGAGAGAGAATGCAGCTTTAACACATGAAGCATTGACTTCTATACAACCAGAGGAGTCGCCCCCTGGTGGTCAGGAGAGAGAATGCAGCTTTAACACATGAAGCATAGACTTCTATACAACCAGAGGAGTCGCCCCCTGGTGGTCAGTAGAGAGAATGCATCTTTAACACATGAAGCATACACTTCTATACAACCAGAGGAGTCGCCCCCTGGTGGTCAGGAGAGAGAATGCAGCTTTAACACATGAAGCATAGACTTCTATACAACCAGAGGAGTCGTCCCCTGGTGGTCAGTAGAGAGAATGCAGCTTTTACGCAGGAAGCATAGACTTCTATACAACCAGAGGAGTTGCCCCCTGGTAGTGACTTATTAAAAAGTTAGCAGAGTTCAAACTTCAGAGATAGAACATGTTTCCTTCTTCACCTCCGCCCGGTAGTCGAGCTGAAGGGGGCGATGGCGAGGCGGGCCGGACACCTCCGCCGGGGGGGCAGCTCCATCAAAAAGAGCAGAGGAACGACCTCTTGACCTCCGCCGAGCTCGCCCTCTTTTCACCTCTCTCTCTCTCTGTTCTTTTCTCTCCTTGTCTCCTTGCAAACCGACAGACCTCTCGACGTCTGGATCTCTTCGCCTCGAGGCCTCGCTCTTTGACGTGGCGAAGAGAGAGAGCCGAGAGCCACGGAAACTAGAAGCCGCGCGGCGGCGTTCCTTTTTATCTCGTTGTTGGACGTCAAAAGAAGAGGCTTCACGTTGAGAGTTTTTTTGTTGTTGCACATCACGAGGCTCTCGGTAGTTGCATAGCAACGGCTGGAGGCGTGACGAGTTCCTCCTCCTCCGTGGACCGGCTGGGGGAGTCGCCCTGTTTGTTGTTGTTGTTGTTGACACTTAGTTTGCTTCGCTTTGTTAATGACATGGACCCCGTCGCACCGCCTCACTCACTCCTGCTGATTTTCCATCGAGGTGTGAGGGGAAGTGAGAGGAGTTGCCCCGCTGAGGGTCATTGGCTTTTATTCTGAAGGTCAAACTTCTCTCCACACGCAGACTTTCCTTTTTTCTTACTTTAATTTCACAAGTCAGATCCGTCTCATTCATCCGTCTTCTTGTGAGAAAGTTCTGTCAGCTTAAAGGCCTTAAAGGTGGTGGGGGGGGGGGATGAATAATTTACAAGAAAATGTGAGAAGAACTATAGCCTGCGAATGTCAGAGGGCTTTTATTGTGAAAGGTCAGAATGGAAAGCGTCGATCTGCCTCATAAACAACCAAAAACTAGACAACAGGAATACATGTAGGCTTCATGAAGTCACTCTTTCACCTCGGCCAGTTTAATAGTGCCGGGGAAAAAAGCAGCAGAGGAGACCTGACCCCCCCCCCCCCTCACCCCCGATTCTTATCTGCATTTCCCCCCGGACTCAAACCCCCGGTTTCTGAGCTTGTTTTTGTTTGCCTGAATATATATATTATATTTTTTTATAATTATTTTCTACTGTAAAAAAAAAAAACGTAATCGTGATTCGCTCTTCGGCGATAATAATAATAATTATAATTGTTCGTATTTTTCCTGTGGAGGAAACCTCTCCACAGGCCCACCAGGCGCTCACTTGTGTATTTACAAAGAAAGAAAAAAATAATATATATATAAAAAGACCAGAAAAACTTGCTCGGATCAATCTCAGTTTAACAAAAGGTATTAAAACATTGTGTGTGTGTGTGTGTGTGTGTGTGTGTGTGTGTGTGTGTGTGTGTGTGTGTGTGTGTGTGTGTGTGTGTGTGTGTGTGTGTGTGTGTGTGTGTGTGTGTGTGTGTGTGTGTGTGTGTGTGTGTGCGTAGGTCCAGAATGGAAAAGAAGCTCCACTAATAGCCCCCGTCGTCTCTGTGGGCTCTCCTCCAGGCTCGGCCGACCTTGAGGGGGGGGGGGGGGCTTTTAAAAGATGATATGCTCAGTACCCCCCCCCCCCCCCCACCGCTGAAGTTGGAGACGTATGCTGTAAACCTTCCATTAATCATTCACCTCCGGGGTCATTAAGCACCTCAACATGGAGCTCTCAGTCCACACTAGCAGGAGCTGTGACATTGCTCTTTAAGAACAACACACACACACACACTCACAAACACACACACTCACAAACACACACACACTCACAAACACACACCTTCCCCGCCATCCTCCCGGGGCCCTGCGCTTGTCCCCGGTACTCGGTAACTCTTGCTTGTTAATGCGTCGGCGTCGTGCTGCTAATGCCGAGCGACGCGTGTAAATAAGGAGCTAACGAAGCCGACGGGTCGACCTCGGCCAGATGTGGTTTCACGAGGAAGCGCGGCGCCGTGCGCCTCCCGCCGCCGCTGACGATGAGCCGAGTGGCGCCTCCTAAAATACGCCAATGACGAATCTGCATATTGAGGATTTTTTTCCTAGGGCGACTTTTTCTTTATGACACAATTACATGTTGTTGTTGTTGTTTGTTCATAGAATGCAGCTTTAACACATGAAGCATAGACTTCTATACAACCAGAGGAGTCGCCCCCTGGTGGTCAGGAGATATAATGCAGCTTTAACACATGAAGCATAGACTTCTATACAACCAGAGGAGTCGCCCCCTGGTGGTCAGGAGAAAGAATGCAGCTCTAACACATGAAGCATAGACTTCTATACAACCAGAGGAGTCGCCCCCTGGTGGTCAGGAGAGAGAATGCAGCTTTAACACATGAAGTGTAGACTTCTATACAACCAGAGGAGTCGCCCCCTGGTGGTCAATACAGATAATGCAACTTTAACACATGTAGCATTAACTTCTATACAACCAGAGGAGTCGCCCCCTGGTGGTCAGGAGAGAGAATGCAGCTTTAACACATGAAGCGTAGACTTCTATACAACCAGAGGAGTCGCCCCATCGTACCTTTCAAAAACCATTCACGTGGAAGACGTCACATTATATCCAAAGTGATTCGCGACATTAAAAAGAGGAAAGGGGGATGAATATTCCCGGTTCTTTTCCTCTCCTCGAAAGCAATTAGCGTAGCGTAGCCGGATTGGCTGCGTGAGACGAGGCTGTTCATCAGCCGCGCTGCTATTTAACTTTGTAGGACACATTTCTATTGATTGGGCTTTTGTAATTTTCTCTCCCGACTAGATTGAGCCGTCGGGGTCGCAGGCCGCCGCGCATTAAAATTATAAAGAGCATGTGCCGAGCGACGGGGCTCACAGCCGATTGTGGAAAGAAGGAAATCGCCACAGGAGAGGCAAATCCTTCCCACCGAAGAGAGAAACTGGAATTACTCGTTACATTCATGAAAAATAAGCTCTGCATTTGGATTTAATCTGTAAAATAAAATATCATTGATGCTCATTGGGAAGGTTGAAGTTATGTTGATGTGCGTACTAAAGCCAGTGCAGGCTCGGCTCTGGTAGGACAGTAAGCCCCGCCCCTAAAGCGTCCCCTGCTTTATGGTCTGTGTGCCTCTAAACGACCATCATGTACTAAATGATGACATCCTAATGCACTAAATGATGACATCATGCTGTATCGAAGAAGACTTGAAACTAGAGACTGAGACATAAACTCATGTTCACAATGTTTACTGAGGGGAAACATCAAGAGAGAAGTAGAGTCACTATATAGACTTCTATACAACCAGAGGAGCCCCCTGGTGGTCAGGAGAGAGAATGCAGCTTCAACACATGAAGCTTAGACTTCTATTCCACCAGAGGAGTCGCCCCCTGGTGGTCAGGAGGGAGAATGCAGCTTTAACACATGAAGTATTGACTTCTATACAACCAGAGGAGTCGCCCCCTGGTTGTCACTAGAGATAATGTGATTGTAGAAGTCCAATGAAGCTAACTTGTGATTTCCGGCCCACTTCCCTTTTATTAACTCGCTACATAACGATCAACATCACGTTTTATTTTGAAGGGCAGGTCGGGGGTTCGAACCCCGAGCCTCAAAGACAGACGAAGGCTCGTGAAAGAATCTCTGGGAACCTTTTCTGCTTGTGTTGTTTTTCTTACGGTCTGTTTCGGGGGGGCGGTGGGAGGAGCGAGGCAAAACGGGCGCCGCTCCGCCGCCGTATATAATATAATCAAGACGGGGGGGGGGGGGGTCCGTCGGGGAGGACCTCGGCGGGGATCTGAATATTCATCGCAATCACGCTCAACAGCTCGGTGATTAATCTGCTCGTCTGGGGCGATTAAAATATGTTGTGTGAGTCGGTGAGGAATTCAGAACCAGAGTCAAAAGGTTTGTCCTGATTAACACGGTTTGATACTTGAGAGAAACTCCCCCCTTCCCCATCCCCCCCACCAGATGGTCTCTCCCTGTTTACCATCGCAAGGCCTGATCTCGGTAAGCCTTGACCTCGGGACGTGTGACCCAACCCCGCGGGTTCTGACCCACTTCCTGTCGTCATCGGTCACACCTCGACTCCTCGGGAGACTCTCGGTGCATTTTCCACAAGCGAATCTCATTTACCCCCCCCCCCCCCCCCGTTATGTCATCACTACAGCTACTATTGCTCCGTCGTCTTTTTAAATATCTCGTTGCGGCACAATAAGACTTTGAGTGTGCCGCCGGAGGAGATTTATACGGGTCGCTCAAAGATACGTGTTCTGGTTGTAACCGGATGCCGCTGCCAGGAGGAATCTGATTAAGACTTTCTGCACGGATACAGAAGAAGAAGAAGAGGAAGAGGAAACCTCACCTGAGTCCTATGTTTCACACCGCAATAATAACATAAAAATCCATGACATAAATGGCCTCTCCTTTCATATTGGCCTCATTTCACAAGAGGAATATCTTCCCTCCTCGACTCCAAGTGGGAGAACCCATGTTAATTGTCTTCCTCTACAAATTGATTAGAGGATCGGGGGGGGGGGGGTATTCAGCTCCGGAGGACCCAGAAGAAGTCATCCACAAACCACACGTGTCAGCCCCCCCGACTCCCCCGTCACCCGCGGGGCGAGCCCGCGATCGCGAGTCACGCCACCCGGGGGCGCCGTGTGCGTCTCCTCAGTAATTAAAAGTAATTGGATGGTGGAGAAAAGAAGGAGAAGGAGGCGACGGTGCGGTCGAGGGAAATCCGACTTTCAGACTCCCATCCGGCAAGCTACTTTAGTCTACTTTAGATTTGGTGCCATGTTATTATTTCCTAATCGTACAAAATATAATATAAAATACATGTCTGGAAACCTCAATGCCATGGGAGTCAAATGCCAGGGGCGACTCCTCTGGTTGTATAGAAGTCTATGCTTCATGTGTTAAAGCTGCATTCTCTCTCCTGACCACCAGGGGGCGACTCCTCTGGTTGTATAGAAGTCTATGCTTCACGTGTTAAAGCTGCATTCTCTCTCCTGACCACCAGGGGGCGACTCCTCTGGTTGTATAGAAGTCTATGCGTCACGTGTTACAGCTGCATTCTCTCTCCTGACCACCAGGGGGCGACTCCTCTGGTTGTATAGAAGTCTATGGTTCGCTAATTGCCGCGCTAATTGCTATCATCATCATCCAAAGGAAGAAGGCTGCGGAGCGCTTGTCGATCCGTCTCCGCCGCTAGCTCCACGCCACAGCTCCTAGCTGCTAGCTCCACGCCGCTAGCTCCAAGCCGCTAGCTCCAAGCCGCTAGCTTCACGCCGCTAGCTCCACGCCAGTAGCTCCAAGCCGCTAGCTTCACGCCGCTAGCTCCACGCCACAGCTTCAAGCTGCTAGCTCCACGCCGCTAGATCCACGCCGCTAGCTCCACGAGTGTGTTACGCTCGATAGCCACCGTAACGTTAGCTGGTTAAGCTCCTGTTACTCTATTGACACATTACATGATAAGTGAGCTACCAGCTCCACCAGCCGGCGAGCCAACAGCCCCACCAGCCCACTTCCTGCACCCGAACGCAGTGATGTCTTCACTTGCCTCACCATCCGGCTGTGACAGCTGCCTCCGCCTGACCCAGAAAGTGGCCGAGTTGGAAGGACGAATATCCGTGCTACACCAGATCAGGGATGACGAGCTGATCCTCGACTCCCTGTTATCCATCTGTACCGACGCCGTGGCTCCGGCCCCCGAGGCCGTCTCCACTGACTCCGAGGTCTCCGTGGGCCGCGCTGCCGCTACCTCAGCTGTTCGCGAGCTGGACTCCACTGTCCCATTCCTGGAGGCCACTGACCGCTGGGCCCTGCAGGGGGCTCAACCCAATCACCCACCTCCGACTAGCTCCACTCCCGGGCCCTGGTTAACAGCCTGTCGGGGTAAACCTGGTGGGAAACTCCGCCCTCGCTTACATCCACCTCATCCCCCCCAAATCCCCACCAGCAATACATTCTCCATTTTCGATGTCCACAATTCCCCCTCACTCCCTGTTCACAACACTCCACCAGAGTCCGATTCCCCCCCACTCACACAGTCTGCCTCGATCGCTGCCCGCTCTCCATCCGCGGCCAGGACCGATCGACCGTCTGTCCAGTTCACCTCTGGTCAGGGAGCCAAGCAACGGGCTTCGTCCTCCTCTGCCCGCCGCACAATCCTGATGGCCGCCGTCAGGCGGTCTAGCGGTTCTCCCTGCCTCCAGCCAACTCAGGATCATCTCCCCAAATTAGACATCGTCCTCCCTTCCACAACAAATGACGCCATGGCCAACGTGCCTGGTCTGGCCACTGTGGCCCCACTCATCCCTCGCACGACTCTTATCATTGGAGATTCTACTGTCAGACTCCTCCGTTTTGTCAACGCTGTCACACACTGTTTTCCTGGAGCCACGGTCCCCGACATCATCGGGAAGCTCCCGGGTCTATTAATCTCTCTCCCAGCTACGGTCCACAAAATAATAGTGCACATTGGTACAAATGACATCTCCCGCCAACAATCTGAGGTGCTGAAAGCAGACTTCATCCGCCTGATTGACATGCTCAACAGCTGTGGAAGGTCTACTTTCTATCCGGTCCGTTCCCCACGCTGGATCGTGGAGTTGGTCGATTTAGTCGCACTCTCAGCCTTCACACCTGGCTTCAATCAACCTGCACCTCCCACAAAATTGACTATGTTGACAACTTTAATCTGTTCTGGAACCGCCCCTCTTTCTTCTTGCGCGACGGATTCCATCCAAATCTCCTGGGCAGCCGCGTGCTTGCCGACAACATTAGGCACGCGGTGCTATCGTCCACACGTGTGAGTTGACTGAACTTGCTTATGTCACCCACCCCCCGCCGTTCCCCACCCGCCCCCTCTCTGTCCATTGAGAACTACCATGCCCCCTCTGCCGTCACCTCCTCCCCCCTCCCTCTCTCGCCCCCCCCTCTCCCTCTCGCTCTCTCCCTCCCTCTCAACAGCCCCCCTCACTGGCCTATCCCCGTCACTACCCGTCCCTGTTCTGTTTCTCAGCCAACTACAGCCTGCCTGAACTCATCCTCATCCGTCCACAACATTCCCTCACTCTGGACTAACTCTCGCACCCCTGTCAACAACCCGTTCCGTACTGCTAACCCCAACAACCTCCGCTCTCTCCCTCCTGCTCCTCCATCCATCTCCCTTCCCCCTCCATCCATCTCCTTTGCACTGTTAAACACTCGCTCGCTAGCCAACAAATCACTTATCATATCCGAACTCCTACTGGTCAATAACATCGATCTCCTCCTCCTCACTGAAACCTGGCAACAACCCTTGGACTATTTTTCACTCAACCAGGCCACCCCCCCTAACTATAGCTACCTTGCCAAACCCCGCCTTATAGGGCGAGGGGGGGGGCTTGCCGTTTTTCATAAACGCTCCATACGCATCACCGACCTGAACCTCTCCCTTCCCCCCTCGTCTACTTTTGAGTACCTCGCCTTTTCACTGCCCAACTCCATAACTGCTCTTCTCCTCTACCGCCCCCCCAAGCCACACCCCTCTTTTCTATCAGAACTCTCTGAAGTCCTCACCGTCGCTTCCTCTCTCTCCACCCGCCTCCTTCTCACTGGTGACTTCAACATTCACGTGGATCAACCCGATTCTACCCTCACATCTGACTTCCTCTCACTCCTCGACTGTTTCCATCTTAACCAACACATCACCTTCCCCACCCACATAGAAGGCCACACACTTGACCTAGTCTGCACTGCCTCCTCCCATAACCAACCTCACCCTCTCTCCTTTCCACTCTCTGACCACCATTGTATCCTCTTCTCCGCCCCCCCCCACTCCATCACCCCATTAAACGCTCCATCTCTTTCCGCAACATCAAATCAGTCAACCCACTTACTCTCTCCCAGTCCATTTCCTTTGCCATCCCCCCTGATTCCTCTCTCGACGACTATGCCATCTTGCTCAACTCCATTCTCTCCGACTCCCTTGACAAACTAGCCCCCCTGAAAACCATCACAGTCTCTTTCACCACCCCCTCCCCCTGGTACACTCCTAAACTCCGCATCATGAAACAGACTGGCCGCCAACTCGAACGTCTCTACAAGAAGACACATCTCACCGTCCACGCAGATGCCTATAAACACCACATCTCCTCCTACCGAAACGCTCTTCAAGCTGCCAAGTCTGCCCACTTCTCCACCCTCATCAACAGCACCAACCGAAACCCCCGGACCCTCTTCTCTACTGTCAAAAAGCTGCTCAAACCCCCCGACAACAACTCACTTTCCTCCCCTGATCTTTGCAACTCCTTTCTTCACGCCTTCAATAACAAAGTCTCCCAAATCAATATCTCACTGTCTGCCTCTATCGCCAATTCCTCCGCCCCTCCACCCCCCAATATCACTTTCCCACCGACTGACTGTCTGCCCCCGCTTCCTCTCTCTGTTTTCTCCCCTGCCGACTCCGCCCTCATCACTGATATCATCACTGCCTCTAAGACAACCACCTGCTCCCTCGACCCCCTCCCCACCACCCTGACCAAGGCCTGCCTCCCTGCCCTTATCCCCCATCTCACTGCTCTCTTCAATCAGTCACTGTTCCAAGGTCTTGTTCCCTCTGTCTACAAACTTGCTGCTGTCACCCCTATTCTCAAAAAGCCTTCCCTTGACCCTGCCAACCTCTCTAACTACCGCCCTATCTCTAATCTCCCATTCCTTTCCAAAACCCTTGAACGAATTGTCGCCACCCAACTCCACTTCCACCTTCAGTCCAACAACCTTTACGAACCCCTTCAGTCTGGTTTCCGCCCATCACACAGTACTGAAACTGCCCTGGTCAAAGTCATCAATGACCTACTCATCTCCTCTGACTCAGGTGCCCTCAACATCCTGATACTTCTAGACCTCAGCGCAGCCTTTGACACAGTGAGTCATCCCATCCTCCTTCTAAGGCTGCGCCAACTGGGTGTTGAGGGCACTGCACTGGACTGGTTCACCTCCTACCTCACCGACAGAAAACAGTTCATCTCCCTCAATGGTCATACCTCCACCCTTTCCTCTGTCACGCAGGGGGTCCCCCAAGGTTCAGTCCTTGGCCCCCTGCTTTTCATCTGCTACATACTCCCCCTTGGCCAAATTATTCGCAACTTCAACCTGGACTTTCACTGTTATGCCGATGATACACAGATTTACATAAACACAAAATCCACAAAGAACCCACCCCTCTCCCACATTGAAACCTGTATATCCGCAATAAAAACCTGGCTGACCCATAACTTCCTCAAACTTAACTGTGACAAAACTGAACTTCTCCTCATTGGCACTAAATCAACTCTCAACAAGACCGGACCCATCACTCTTACCATTGACGACACAACCATCACCCCCTCCCCCCTGGCTCGCAACCTTGGCTTCATCCTGGACCCCACCCTCTCATTCGACCCTCATGTTAGCTCCATTATTAAGACCTCCTACTTCCATCTCCGCAACATTGCCAAAATCAGACACTGCCTCTCTCCCACTGCCGCTGAATGCCTCATTCACGCCTTTGTCTCCTCCCGCTTGGACTACTGCAACTCCCTCCTCACGGGCATCACTTCCCGCTCCCTCCATCGACTACAGATGGTACAGAACTCTGCCGCCCGCCTGCTCACTACCACCCGGTTCCGTGATCATATCACTCCTGTCCTCCAATCTCTCCACTGGCTCCCCATCAAAGACCGCATCAACTTTAAAGTGCTCCTCCTCACCTACAAAGCACTTCACTGCCTGGCCCCCCCTTACCTGACTGACCTCCTTCTTCTCCATCGCCCTACCCTAACCCTCCGATCCTCATCCACTCCCCCCCTCATTGTTCCTCCGTCCAAACTCAAACACTTTGGTGATCGAGCCTTCTCTCGAGTTGCACCTCGTCTCTGGAACTCCCTCCCCCAGCCTGTCAGAGACTCACCTTCACTTACCACCTTCAAATCCCGCCTTAAAACCTACCTCTTCTCCCGAGCGTATGACCTCCCCTACCCTTAACCACCTCCTTTCCCCAAACCCCCCCCTCCGCTTTGCTTCTATTTTTCCCTGACTACTGTGTTTTGTTGTTCTGTTCTATTTTGTCTCTATATGTTGCCCATTCTTGTCTGTTCTTTTGCTTTGCATTTTCTGTCAGCGTCTTTGGGTCATTGAAAAGCGCTTTACAAATATAATGAATTATTATTATTATTATTATGTGTTAAAGCTGCATTCTCTCTCCTGACCACCAGGGGGAGACTCCTCTGGTTGTATAGAAGTCTATGGTTCATGTGTTAAAGCTACAGTCTCTCTCCTGACCACCAGGGGGCGACTCCTCTGGTTGTATAGAAGTCTATGGTTCATGTGTTAAAGCTGCATTCTCTCTCCTGACCACCAGGGGGCGACTCCTCTGGTTGTATAGAAGTCTATGGTTCATGTGTTAAAGCTGCATTCTCTCTCCTGACCACCGATGTTGTTTTTCTGTCCTTCATAATTGACTCCTGTGTCACCTGTATTTACCTCACCTGTGTTTTTATTGATCGTTGAATATAAAATAATTTAAATCGTAGCGCTTCCTCTCCGTCTTTTCCTCTCAGGCTAGATTTCCGACATTGCGGAGAGCAGAAATGCTCACGTGTTGTCCTCCGCTGATCAGAGCCTCATGAACACACACATTCACCTCCAGCTGAGTTGTGTGTGTGTGTG
>NC_079393.1:3332772-3427772 GCF_029220125.1 Pseudoliparis swirei | reverse complement strand
ACAAGGGGTCCACTGGGGTCAACTAGGGCTCCACTGGTGTCAACTAGGGGTCCACTGGGGTCAACTAGGGGTCCACTGGGGTCAACAAGGGGTCCACTGGGGTCCACTGGGGTCAACAATAACATGTGGTTGACAGTTTGGTTCTTTGTCTCCGGCGTGACCTTTGTTGTTGTTTTTGTTGTTGTTGTTGTTGTTGTTGTTGTTGTATTGGTGGCGTGAAAGTTAACTTGTGTTCCCGGTCCGAGTGTCAACAAGACGTCAGCACTACGGCCTCCAGCTGCTCCCTCCGGACTCAATTTGTGCATCTTTTTTTTTTTACAGACACACGCACACACACACACAGACACACACACACACACACACACACAGAGTGGATTGTCAGCAACCTCAGAAGACACATGTACCTAGTTATCCCAGATTCTTTCATCTCTTGTGGGAGTGCTGTCGAGAGCCGGCATCAGAAATGAAGAGAGGTCCGTCGTGACAGGAAGTGACTCAGACTAGCAAAAGCAATCGAGGAGTTTGATGGATTGCGTTTAAAGCTATATATATATATATATATAGCTTTAAACGCAATCCATCAAACTCCTCGATTGCTTTTATATATATATATATATATATATATATATATATACAGGACTGTCTCAGAAAATTAGAATATTGTGATAAAGTTCTTTATTTTCTGTAATGCAATTAAAAACAAAATGTCATGCATTCTGGATTCATTACAAATCAACTGAAATATTGCAAGCCTTTTATTCTTTTAATATTGCTGATTATGGCTTACAGCTTAAGAAAACTCTAAAATCCTATCTCATAAAATTTTAATATTTCCTCAAACCAAGTTAAAAAAAAGATTTATAACAGCTGAGTGTTTGTCAAGGCTCAGGAAACCCTTGCAGGTGTTTCGAGTTAATTAGACAATTCAAGTGATTTGTTTAATACCCTACTAGTATACTTTTTCATGATATTCTAATATTTAGAGATAGGATATTTGAGTTTTCTTAAGCTGTAAGCCATAATCAGCAATATTAAAAGAATAAAAGGCTTGCAATATTTCAGTTGATTTGTAATGAATCCAGAATGCATGACATTTTTGTTTTTTGAATTGCATTACAGAAAATAAAGAACTTCATCACAATATTCTAATTTTCTGAGACAGTCCTGTATATATATATACGTATATATTTCTTATTTTTGATAAATATATATATTTTATATACATATACATTTATATTTCTCATTTTTGATAAATATACATTTTTTTATATATTTATATATATACGTATATTTATTTATTTATTTAAATAATTTATTTATATTTATTTTAATATATATATATATATAGGACAGGAAGTGGCGCAAAACAAAAGCAATCGAGGAGTTTGATATATTGTGTTTAAAGCTATATATTTATATATACATATATATATTTATATATTTTATTTTTAATATATATATTTCTTATTTTTAACATATATAATTTTTTTATATTCATATTTATATATTTTATTTTCATAATTTATATGTATTTATTTTAATGTATATATATATATAGGACAAGAAGTGGTGCAAAACAAAAGAAATCGAGGAGTTTGATATATTGTGTTAAAAGCTGTATATATTTATTTTTTAATATATATATATTTATTTTTTATATATATATATATTTTAACACTTAGTCATATAATTTACCTTTTTATTATTATTATTATTAAGATGCCAAATGTTACGTGTTACAACAGATGTTATATTAACAGATGTTATATTAACAGATGTTATATTTGTGACTCATGAATCCGGCCGGTCTCCTTAAAAAATACATTCTGAATTACAATTCTCGAGGTAAACATATTTTTGGAGGACTTGGAGGTGGCTTGAATAATTAAAGGACCGTCACCCAGGAGACCTCTGTTCGGGTCCTGTGTACACCAAATACCGAAAAAAGTTGTTATTTTGTTGCATATTTGTACATTTCGTACTCATTTGTATCCACAACACGATGTTTATTTATGTTTTCGAGTTGTGCAGACGGGGTCGTATAGATAATAAACCTGAGTTACTTACTTGTTTTTTATTTGGAGTGACAGTAAAATAATGACCACAAACAACAAACTCAAACTTTATCATCACACCTGTTTATGCTGAATTCAGTTTATTTTCCCTCGATGTGACGTCAGATTAATTCCACATTAGTCTCTTTTTATTTAAAGCGGACGAGCCGGCCTCTGTGGGCGAGATCTCGTAAACAAACAAACAAACAAAGTGTCTGGTCCTGTGCGATGTCCTCCGGTTGTTTTCCCCTCCTCAGTTGCATACGTGTGTTTTCCTCCCGGACGAACATCCAGGACGACATTAAATGTTGAAAAGTCGTGAACATAAATTAAACGTCGGCGTCTTCGCGTCGACTCGGTTTGTAAAACTTTCTTATCGGAGCGTCGTAATCGCGAGCCGCTCGGGGACGTCTCCATTTGCATTGCGGGCGAGGAAGACGGAAAAATTAGCATCGCGACTGAATTACCGCCTGATGACTTATTTATTGCTGGTGGGGGGGAAAAAATGAAGAAAACATCCTCTTGGCTCCATCCTGGGACGTGTTGTGTGGAAAAGTTGTTATTTTGTAAACTTTATTTTCACATTTTTATTTAATTTTTTAAAAAAATTTGATTTTTTTTTAAGTAGGCATCAATTAGACATGTACAGATGTCTTTAAAGCAGTTTACATTGCATGAGCAGATGTTTACATGATGCTCATTTTAGTTACATATGTATAGCAATTTAAATTTTTAATTATGAAGGTCTCATATTGTAAAAAGTGAGATTATTACCATAAAGCAGGTGTTAGAGATTTTAACAACATCGCTCTAGCTTTTAATGGTCAGATCGGCTTCACCTGGTGAAATAATTCACAGTAAAGTCCATAAAATAGTTAGTATCCACTTCAGGCTTTAATTCATGAATACATTTTTTTGATCAGACCTCTAAACTGAGCAGCCTGGCTTTAAGGCGAGTTTTTTTGGGTATCCTCGGAACTTTCATTTTGTTTAAAAACTTTTCCTCTAGTCCTTCATCTCGCCGCTACCCTCAGAGTTCTGTGACTACTCAACGCTCAATACATCCGTGAAGTACCCCCCCCCCCACACACACAGACACACACTCCCCCCCCCCTTAAGTTACATAAACTGGCCTTTGAAATAGAATGCTTCAAATTATTTAGACTTCCTCTCAAGACCAACCAGATGAGTTTCACCTTGAGGCGCGGCAAGGAGAGGAGGTTGTTTTATTTTACAGCCTTTTTTTAAATAACGAAACCTGAAACCTGAAACCTGAAGCCTAAAACCTGAAACCTGAAACCTAAAACCTGAAACCTGAAACCTAAAACCTAAAACCTGAAACCTAAAACCTAAAACCTGAAACCTGAAACCTAAAACCTGAAACCTGAAACCTGAAACCTAAAACCTGAAACCTGAAACCTAAAACCTAAAACCTGAAATCTGAAACCTGAAACGTGACGGTTCTTGGTTTACGGGATAACGGGGCTCTTGAGGACCATCAAGAGAGAAATAGAGTCATGATATAGACTTCTATACAACCAGAGGAGCCCCCTGGTGGTCAGGAGAGAGAATGCAGCTTTAACACATGAAGCATAGACTTCTATACAACCAGAGGAGTCTCCCCCTGGTGGTCAGGAGAGAGAATGCAGCTTTAACACATGAAGCATAGACTTCTATACAACCAGAGGAGTCGCCCCCTGGTGGTCAGGAGAGAGAATGCAGCTTTAACACATGAATCATAGACTTCTATACAACCAGAGGAGTCGCCCCCTGGTGGTCAGGAGAGAGAATGCAGCTTTAACACATGAATCACAGACTTCTATAAACACTTTTAACCCATAACTGGCACAAAGTGTGAGTCAAAGCTTTTCCATGAGCCCTCTTGAAGCCGACGCCCCTCACACGAATCAACGGAAAGGCTTCAGGTGTCGGTGAAGACAGAAAGAGCCGAGGGGAAGATAAGGAGTGCGACGCCGACGCTGTGCATTTGCCGTCCTGCCCTATTAGCCGCATGTCTGCCGGTGAGGGTTTAACAGGAACCTCAAATTGACTTCATGTGTGCCTGGACGTCCCGCCTAACCCTGCCGGCTTTTAATGAGGGAGAGGGGTCGGCCATGTTTCTTTCTTCTTCTTTTAATCAGCGCTGAGGCCGCTTTCATATCGATGCTTCTGCTCTCTGGTGTCAGGCTGCCTGTTACCATTTGGGATTGGCACAAATGGGCTGGGCGTGGTAATTGGCACGTTGCAATAATTACCGCACCGAGGTCCAGACTAATGGTGTGTTTGATTACCATTCTGTGCCACTGCGGCGCTTTTCATTTTTTTTTCATCTTTACTTTTTTTTTAAACAGAATTTGAGACATAAAAGAAGATATACATATATATATATATGTATATATATATGTTATATGTAAATAAATATATATATATATTTAAATATATATATATATTTATTTATATATATTTTTTATATTTATACGTATATATATATATATAAATATATATAAATAATAATAATAAAAGAAGATTTATATATATATATTTATTTATATACTTATTTATATTTATACGCATATATATAAATAAATAAATATAGATAAATATATATATTTATTTATATAAATATATATAAATGGATATATATAAATATATATATGGATATATAAATAAATATGAATATATATATATAAATATATTATATATACAGTATATATAACACATATCTAAAGGTGTATATATAAATATATATAGACAAAAACATATATTATATATATATATTTATATATATATATTTATATTTATATATATATGCACTGTAAGTGTGTATTTATGTTTACGGGGGGGATCCACAGCCAGGAGGAAGAAGGAACACACGTCTTCATTTTGTTTTCGCTGATGAAAAATCTTCTCATGAATATATTGTTTCTTCAACTGATTCACTATTTGGATTCTTCTGGTTCATATCAGACTTGTTCTCTTCTTTCCGCCGCCGGCATCAAGCCGCCGCGATCCCATCAGCATCCATCAGCACGCACGGAAAGTCTACATAAAAACATGTGCGTCTGGGGGACCGATGGCCCCCGGGGGCCACCGGTCCTCTGACATTCTGCATTATGAATACTTATCAGCACGTACATCAAACTATACTCGAACCAAAAGGATGATCCCTCTCCGCATACGGAGAACAACCTCCACGAGCAAAACAACAACAAAAGCTGAGTGAACTTTTAAAAAATGCGGCCCATTGGTTGCATCATAAGGGGGCGGGGCTTACACCGGGAGCGCCCCAGGGGCCGGGTTTCTTTGAACATTTTCTTTTTTTTCCATAACGCAGCTCGTATTGATTTCCGTTCTGAAGCAGAGGGACGAGTTTGAAGAGGGGAAGCGATGATATTATGTAATCCTGCATTAAAGGAGAGACGTGAGGAGGACAAACACAAACAAACTTTTATTAAACAACAACACATCTTGGAGAAATGCTGAGTGGGCGTTTAGTGTTCCCACATCCACCACACCTGTCCGTCTCCATCCTCCACACACACAGTCATGTACAATAAGTCTTGATCGGCGTTTCTTGACAAGGAATCAATTCTTCCATCGCAGGACAAGTTTATGGAAAAGTCGTCCCGGCCTCCATCCCTCCGTCCCTCCATCCCTCCATCCCTCCGTCCCTCCATCCCTCCATCCCTCCATCCCTCCATCCCTCCGTCTCGAGGATGAAGACGGAGAGATTGAGTGGAGCGTTTTCAAAAACACGGCCTCCGTATTGATCTTCACACGACAGGTGAGTGATGTGAGATTTGATACGAAGTCGCTTTCTGCGCCATGATTCATACGAGCGGCCAGAAAGCCGCGAGGAGAGACGTTACGCCTCCTTCTGGAGGAGCCCGGACGAGGAGGCCTCGGGGGGGGGGGGGGGGGGGTGGGTGGGGGTGGATACAGGGCTGCTCACACTCTGATGTAGAAATAGAGGAGCGAGGAGACGTCGGTGAAGGCTTCGCTTTCCTGTTGGGCTGCACTCGAAAACGCCGACATCGGCGTAACGACGAGTTCGGAAGGTTAGAAGTCGGTAAGAAACAGTCGGTAAGAAACATTCGGTAAGAAACAGTCGATAAGAAACAGTCGGTAAGAAACATTCGGTAAGAAACAGTCGGTAAGAAACATTCGGTAAGAAACAGTCGATAAGAAACATTTGGTAAGAAACAGTCGGTAAGAAACAGACGGTAAGAAACATTCGGTAAGAAACAGTCGGTAAGAAACATTCAGTAAGAAACAGTCGGTAAGAAACATTCAGTAAGAAACAGTCGGTAAGAAACATTCGGTAAGAAACAGTCGATAAGAAACATTCGGTAAGAAACAGATGGTAGGAAACAGTCGGTAAGAAACAGACGGTAAGAAACAGTCTGTAAGAAACATTCGGTAAGAAACAGTCGATAAGAAACATTCGGTAAGAAACAGTCAGTAAGAAACAGACGGTGAGAAACAGTCAGTAAGAAACAGACGGTGAGAAACAGTCAGTAAGAAACAGTCGGTAAGAAACAGTCGGTAGGAAACAGTCGGTGAGAAACAGTCGGTAAGAAACAGTCGGTAGGAAACAGTCGGTGAGAAACAATCAGTAAGAAACAGTCGGTAGGAAACAGTCGGTAGGAAACAGTCGGTGAGAAACAATCAGTAAGAAACAGTCGGTAGGAAACAGTCGGGCAGAAACAGTCGGTAGGAAACAGTCGGTTTGAGCCAAAGACTCTTCCCCACATCCCATAATGCTCGTGATGAAGTCCCATATTCACATGACTTTGGTAATCATGATTTGTCATTTTGGCGGTTCTTTATTTTGGGGGGGAACAAAAACCACTTCATGGGAGTCCTGACAATAAGACCATCTGTGTGTGTGTGTGTGTGTGTGTGTGTGTGTGTGTGTGTGTTGTGTTCCCCCCTGAAAATTAAAATGTAATTCCATTCATTTCATTTTAATTAAAATCTCCTTCTCCAGATTGCCGTCTGAGCGTGTTCCAGTTCGACGTTTATTTACCCAGAATGCACTTCACTAAGAACATTAATGAAAAGATGAGGCGTGTGAAGTTGGACGTTGCTTCTTTTCCCCGATAAACAAAAGGGAGGTGCTGGTTTTGGTCCTGGTCCTGATCTGGTCCTGGTCCTGGTCCTGGTTCTGGTCCTGTTCTGGAGCCCACTTTGACATCTCTGGGGTGTGAAGGTTGTCTAAACGTTGAGCGTAGAGAAACCTTTAGTGGATAAATAGAGGCTCTGAAATAAGTGAGAAAGGTCACACACACACACACACACACAAACACATACACACAAACACATACACACACACATATACAAACAAATACACACACATACACACACACACACACACAGACACACAGATACAAACACACATACACAAACAAATACACACAAACAAACACATTCACACACAAATATACACTAACACACATATACACACACACAGACAAACAAATATATAAACACACACATACATATATAATAAATACATATATATATATATACACACATATACACATATATATAAATAATATATATATATATATATATATACATATATACATAGACAAATAAATATAAATAAATATACACATACAATAAATAATATATATATATATAAAATATATATACACATATATATATACACATAAATATATATACATATATATATACACATATATATATACAAATATTTATATATATACATATATATAATAATATATATATACACATACACACAGACACAAAGATACAAACACACACACACACACATACACAAATACACACAAACACATTCACACACAAACACATACACCAACACACACATACACAAACACACACACACACAAAGATACAGACACACACACACATACACAAACAAATACACACAAACACATTCACACACAAACACATACACCAACACACACATACACACACACAGACAAACAAACATACAAATACACACACACACACACATACCCATGCACACACTCACACACACGTAAACTCTCACTCACTCACACACACACCCCTCGCGGAGGAGCGCTTCATTCGTGTGACGTGTCTCTGAAGGTCGGGTGAAGGTGAAGCGAGCGTCAACAAGACGGCGTGAAGAGGTGAAGGTCGCGACCTCGTCGTCGACGCCGGTTCTGCTGCCGCGGGTAATTAAAACGCTGTGACCCCCCCCCCCCCCACACACACACACACACACATTTAAAGAACACTGGAGAACGTTTGTGAAGCAGCTGAGAACCAAACAGGAAGTAGAACTGTTTGGTTTCCATTGAATTCAATATTTATGGTGTCCGTATATCTGTGTCTGATATCCGGCTTTTTGAAGTTTTTATTATGTATAAATATATATCTAAATATACAAATATATATATATAAATATATACATATATATATATATTTAATACCATGTTGTCCATGTTTTCATAACTTCACGTGAGCAACCAGATAATAATACAAATAATATATAGTAAGTTACTTTTATTTATTCATTGATTTTCGGATGTTTTAATCACGTGATGTAAAGTGTCTTTGAGTACCTTGGAGCGCGCTATTTAAATTAAATGCATTATTATTATTACTATTATTATTATGAATCTGACTAAAATTATGAGATTATATAGTCTAATTACTGAAAGAAAAATAAGGACATTTGACACTAATGGACTAAATCTAAATGAATAACTAATCAAAATAAGAGAGAAAACTGTTTAACTTAAAGTTATGACCAAAATGTTATTAAAATAAAATCACTTTTTCATGAAATGACTAAAGAACATGATTTAAGTTCATGAGTTTCAATGAACTCACCAGTGTGACATTTAAATGTAAATAAATCATAAAGTGTGTGTGTACCCTCGTCTTCATCCCCCCTGCGTGTTATCTCCACCCATCCGGGGCTTCCATCTCTCCAAAACGCACAAACACACCGACGCAGAGGCAACGGGAACCCAGCTAATTAAATCTGTAATCACTTTGTTCTTTAAAAAACACAGAGGGGGGAGGAGAGGAGGGGGGGGGAAGAAGAGGGTTTCAATGAGGTCCAGTGGACTGGTATTTTAATAAAGACGGCTAATTGGGTCAGAGATCGTTATCCCCGTGGTGCAATGAGGGGGGGGGGGGTTACTGCAGGCCCGGGGCCGGAAGCTTCTCCTGGAGGAGGTCTGGAGAGAGGTGGAGAGAAAGAGATTGAAGAAGAAGAAGAAGAAGAAGAAGAAGAAGAAGAAGAAGAAGAAGAAGAAGAAGAGGACATGGTCGTGGTGTTCTCATGTTGTCGGCTCTTGTTTGAAGTCGGTGTCCCGATAGAGGAAGGTGATGGTGTTCAGGACTCAGGGAGCCTCCTGATTGGCTGCTTCCATCACGAGTCATACGCCCACGATCACAGGGGGGTTGATCGTGTGCACCTTGTTGTTGTTGTTCTTCTTCTTCTCCTTCTTCTACTTCAAATGTGTCTTCTTTTGCTTCTTCCTTCTTTTACTGCTTCTTCTACTCCTTGTTGTTGTTGTCTTCTTCTTCTTCTTCTCGGCCTAATCTGGTTGAACTATCCGATGTAAACACTCGGTGCTTCTGGTTTTCGGGGACACTAACTTGTTCCGTATGGAGGACTTAAAATGACTTAAGTATAAATAAATAAATAAATGAATGCATGAATAAATACAAGAATAAATAAATAAATGCTTAAATAAATGTATAAATGAATAAATAAATGCTTAAATAAATGTATAAATAAATAAATAAATGTATAAATAAATAAATAAATGCTTAAATAAATGTATAAATAAATAAATAAATACAGGAATGAATAAATATAAGTTATAAATCAACAAGACATCATTAAATACATATATTTCTGCATTTCTGTATTTCTTCATTTATTTATTTCTCTTTATGTGTCCACACGTATTTCTTCATTTATTTATGTGTGACATTTACGTGTCCGTATATTCAAATGAGCTGGGCGGTCCGAACCTCTGTCTAAAGCATGATTGGTCACAGGAGTGTGATGCACCTGGTGTGTTGTGCTCTACTACTTCTGCCTGGCACATGACGCTGAAGTTGACTCGCTCAGCTCACCGTTAGCAGAAGTTAGCCTCGACAGCTTTTTGACTTATTCAGCCGTTTATCAATTCCAAGAACACTGAGTACAGACTCGTGTTCTTTTGGAGTCTGGTCTTTGGAGTCTGGTTTTGGGAGTCCAGACTCTCGAGGACGCAGGACGGTCTTTCTGGTCTTGTGACGTCACCACATCAACTGTTCTTGCGCATGAATTTACTCAAATTATTCACTGTAAAATAATTTACAGTGGAGTAGAATGTGTTGCGGTGTTCACTGTTGTTTGGCGTAGGCTACGAATAAACGATAATAAATATACAACGTCTCGTAGCTTTCCTGACCCAGGGTCGCTACAATATGAAGTTATGAATCTTAACCCTCAGTCAAATTGACGTAACGTTATCTTTTAGTAAATAATAAACTCGTTGTGCTCTTTAGATCCTCAAAAACCTAATTATATCTCATGTTTAGCCGCTACGGAGACGTCAGAGCCAGCGGAGCATTTCAAAAAGTCCTGCCGAGATCAGGCTTCTCTCGGCGGCCACACAGCGCGCTGAGCGCCCGGAGCTCACTGGTCCCGCGAGCAGGACCTCAAATCTCCGTCGCATATCCTTATTAGGCTGAATCTCGATAAACCGACCACAGATTTGATGCTTAAACAACTAACTTCTCGGCTGAAAACATCCTTAAATTACATTCCGTGACTCAACAGTAGTATTTAGAATGTACAGACAAGAATGCATAATAAACGCTGTTCGTCTACAGATCCAAGTGTAGGGATCGATTGCTTCTGTCTTGCTCCCTGACTTGACCAATCCTGTTATTTATTTATTCTTGTATTTATTCATGCATTCATTTATTTATTTATTTATACTTAAGTCATTTTAAGTCCTCCATAGTTCCGGGGTCACCAACATGCTGCGAAATAACCATGAACATTACATATAAACTGCATTAAATACATATGTATCTATAACCTAGTTAATTAACAAATCCACAGGTCAATGTAACTAACTGTCAGGGGTACATACGGGTATACTGCCATCTAGTGGTGGAAAGGTGAACCCTTCACTCTGCCTCTCATTCTGCGGTGTTCACTCCAGAATGGGGTGGAAATATAAATATGATAACAACAAGAACTCTAAACACATTACTTTGATTAATCTATATGATGAACTGTGTTGCATTAAACAATGCAATGATTAAGTGACAAGGTGATTCTTGCTGTGTACATATATATATAAATACAACTTTCTGTAGTCAATACTGTCGCTAACATACCCAGGTATATTAATTTATTATTTATATTTATGTTCTTCTTACGTTCTAACAAAAAACAAACGAACAAAACGTACACGGACCTTGCGATCAACCGAAAGCTCTGGGAAACTACATATCCCAGAGAGCTCTTCACTTGGCGCATGCGTGGTAGCGTCATAACGTCACGGACTGTTGTGTTTTCAGTAGCAACCGTCGCTCGGTTCATAAAGTCGTTTTTAAAAGGTAAGAAATGTTTCTAAAAGAAGCGTGGATGTCCTTTAAGATGATTTATGAAATATGAAGACAATACTTCACTCTTTTAAGTCAGAAGAGTGAGATAGCTAGTCTGTTTAGTGAGCTAGTAACGAAGCTAACGCAGCTAGCTTCAATATAATAGTAACCGTTAATCATCTTATACACTACACACACTATAATATATATTATATATACACTCTTCTGACCGTGGTGTGTGAGTCACATTGATCTGTGAATATGTTATTGATCTTAGAGCCTTCAGAGCACGTGACGTCAGACTGCGTTCACACTCGGACTGTTAGTCGCTGAGCGGTGACGTCACGGGATGTATTCCTCCAGACGGTTCGATACAAACACTGAGGGCTCGTTAAATGTCTGACTTCCGGTCGTGTTTTAGGGGTTTCGTGCTTTTAGAATACCTCCGGTGTACACCAAGTGGAGGCAGCAGGAGGGGGGTCATCTTGGAGTGAACATGCTCTTTGTCTGTCTCTTGGACGGCCAATGAAGACACATGACGTCATCCTCTCCTCCTCAGATGTTCAGCGGTCTGGATGAGACGGCGGCAGATGTCCCGGTCAGAGACCTCCCGTCCCGGCTGGCAGAAGGTCAGTAGTGGTTTACAATCTGTACGCATGCGACATCCCTGACCTTTGACCTCACATCTCTGACCTTTGACCTCACATCCCTGACCTTTGACCTCGCATCCTCTGACCTTTGAGCTCACATCCTCATGTGACCAGGTGAACAATAGATGTCATGTGACCAGATGAACAAAAGATGTCATGTGATCAGATGAACAATAGATGTCATGAGACCAGATGAACAATAGATGTCATGTGACCAGATGAACAAAAGATGTCATGTGATCAGATGAACAATAGATGTCATGTGACCAGGTGAACAATAGATGTCATGTGACCAGATGAACAATAGATGTCATGTGACCAGGTGAACAATAGATGTCATGTGACCGTGTTGTTTTCTGGTGACAGATCCGTCGGCCAATCAGAATGCTCGTGCTCGGCAGGACGTGTCGCGGGTGTCCCGGGAGGTGCTGGAGGACCGGTTCCTCAGAGTCCACGAGGAGACGCTGGTGCTCAAGCAGCATGTTCACAAGCAGGAGGACAAGATCAAGAAGTGAGTCCTACATATCCCATCATGCACCTGGATGGGTTCTCCTTCTAATCTAAACCAGCTGCTCGCCCTGATGACATCACTATGACATCATCAACACTATTGTTATTATTTTAAGCTTCTGCCACGTCGTAGAATGATCTGAACTCTCCTCCTCCTCCTCCTCAGACTGGGCACGAAGCTGATGAGGCTGGTGAAGGACCGTGGTCGTATGGAGCAGCTGGCCCTGGGAGGAGGAGGAGGAGGAGGAGGCCCGGTGGTCCTCCGGCAGCGTGACGTGGAGATGGAGGAGCTGATGGAGGAGCTGCAGGAGAAGGTCCGCAGCCTGCAAGCCGAGAAGGAGGGCGTGAAGCGGCGCCTCCTGGTGGCCAAGCAGCAGCAGGTCAACTCCCACAGCAGGAGGCCGGCGCCCTACGGCCGCGTCCCGTCACGGGTCAACTCGGGGTTAAAGAGCTACTCCCCGCTTCCTCAGGCGCCCCCCAAGAGTAGGTCCTGGGTCCTGGGTCCAGATCACGTGTCGGAACCTGAACTGGTTTTGTCTCCTGCAGGTTCAGAGGGAGGAAGAAGACCCCCTACGGGCCTCCTGCCTCGGTTCGGACACAGCCTCCTGGAGGAGGCCCGGGCCGAGGTCCGCAACCTGTGAGTGTCTGGGGGAACCAGGTCTAGGTCTAGGTCTCTGGGCCCAGCAGCAGTGTTATTGATCTAAGATGTGTGACCCAGAGAGAAAGTGCTGGAGCTCCAGAGGAGCCACTTGGAGGAGGTGCAGGCCGCGGCGGAGGAGCTGAGTGAGGAGCTGAGGAGGAAGGAGAACCAGCACCAGGAGAGACTCCTGCAGGTCCGAGAGCAGCAGACCTCCAGACTCAGGTACCAGAACCATCAGCCGGATTCATAATATTATGATATTCAATATATTTTATATTATATTATATTATATACAATATCTAATATTATATTTGATAAACAATATCTAATATTATATTTTATAAATTATATAAAATATATAATAGTGTATATAATATTAGAAAATAGTATATGTTATATATTATAAACGACTATGGGTCAGTGGTCAGCAGGTCCGTCTTTCAATCAGGGGGTTGGAGGTTCAATCCCCGCCCTAGTCGATGTGTCCTTGAGCAAGACACTTAACCCTGAGTTGCTCCCTGTAGCTGCGTCTACAGTGTATGTAACAGGATTGTAAGTCGCTTTGGATAAAAAGCGTCAGCTAAATGACATGTAATGTAATGTAATAAACAATATATATTATTATATATTGTATATAATATTAAATTATATACAATATCTAATATTATAGAATATTATATATTATAAACAATATCTAATATATTATTTTATATATTATATACAATATATAATATTATATACAATATAAAATAAAATATTCTATGTTATATATTATAAACAATATATAATATTATATATTATCTACAATATTGTAGATAATATATAATATTACCTCTTATTGGTCTCCGGGGTCAGACCTCGTGGTGGTCTCGGGGGTCAGACCTTGTGGTGGTCTCTGGGGGTCAGACCTCGTGGTGGTCTCGGGGGTCAGACCTCGTGGTGGTCTGAAGGTAACTCTGGTGTTCCTCAGGACGCACGTCAGCAGCAACGTGGAGATGATCCGCCTGCAGAAGCAGATGTTCCAGAGGACGGAGAGGACGGCGGAGCTGGAGGGGCGCTTCCTGGGCCTGCAGGAGGTATCCAGACCAGGACCACTAGGGTAGACCCAGAGGACCGGACCAGGACCACTAGGGTAGACCCAGAGGACCAGGACCACAAGTGTAGACCCAGAGAACCAGACCAGGACCACTACTGTAGACTCAGAGGAGCAGACCTCCAGGGTAGACACAGATGACCAGACCAGGACCACTAGGGTAGACCCAGAGGACCAGGACCACAAGTGTAGACCCAGAGAACCAGACCAGGACCACTACTGTAGACTCAGAGGAGCAGACCTCCAGGGTAGACCCAGAGGACCAGACCAGGACCACTAGTGTAGACTCAGAGGAGCAGACCTCCAGGGTAGACCCAGAGAACCAGACCAGGACCACTAGTGTAGACCCAGAGGAGCAGACCTCCAGGGTAGACACAGATGACCAGACCAGGACCACTAGTGTAGACCCAGAGGAGCAGACCTCCAGGGTAGACCCAGAGGACCAGACCAGGACCACTAGTGTAGACCTAGAGGAGCAGACCTCCAGGGTAGACCCAGAGGACCAGACCAGGACCACTAGTGTAGACTCAGAGGAGCAGACCTCCAGGGTAGACCCAGAGGACCAGACCAGGACCACTAGTGTAGACCCAGAGGAGCAGACCTCCAGGGTAGACCCAGAGGACCAGACCAGGACCACTAGGGTAGACCTAGAGGAGCAGACCTCCAGGGTAGACCCAGAGGACCAGACCAGGACCACTAGTGTAGACCTAGAGGAGCAGACCTCCAGGGTAGACCCAGAGGACCAGACCAGGACCACTAGGGTAGACCCAGAGGACCAGGACCACAAGTGTAGACCCAGAGAACCAGACCAGGACCACTACTGTAGACTCAGAGGAGCAGACCTCCAGGGTAGACCCAGAGGACCAGACCAGGACCACTAGTGTAGACCTAGAGGAGCAGACCTCCAGGGTAGACCCAGAGGACCAGACCAGGACCACTAGTGTAGACCCAGAGGACCGGACCAGGACCACTATTGTAGACCCAGAGGAGCAGACCTCCAGGGTAGACCCAGAGGACCAGACCAGGACCACTAGGGTAGACCCAGAGGACCAGGACCACTAGTGTAGACCTAGAGGAGCAGACCTCCAGGGTAGACCCAGAGGACCAGACCAGGACCACTAGGGTAGACCCAGAGGACCGGACCAGGACCACTAGGGTAGACCCAGAGGACCGGACCAGGACCACTAGGGTAGACCCAGAGGACCAGACCAGGACCACTAGTGTAGACCCAGAGGAGCAGACCTCCAGGGTAGACCCAGAGGACCAGACCAGGACCACTAGTGTAGACCCAGAGGAGCAGACCTCCAGGGTAGACCCAGAGGACCAGACCAGGACCACTAGTGTAGACCTAGAGGAGCAGACCTCCAGGGTAGACCCAGAGGACCAGACCAGGACCACTAGGGTAGACCCAGAGGATCAGACCACTAATGTAGTCCTCAGTAAGGTCCTCATCAGACCATGTGCTTTGTGTCTCAGAGCCAGAGGGCGCTGAAGGTGGCTCACGAGGCAGCGATGCTGAAGGTGGACCAGCTGTCGGCTCAGCTGAAGGAGGAGAGGCTGAGGAGTCTGGACCAGGAGGAGCGTCTGCAGAGCGCCTCCATCTCCAGGCTGAAGGTGGAGCAGGTGAGAAGGTGTCTGATGTCCGTGGTGCAGCAGCAGCGTCTCCGTCGGGTAACCGTCTCTCCTCTGGGGGTGTAGCTGCAGGAGAGGATCAGCGAGGTGGAGCAGGAGAGAGACCTGCTGAAGGACGACAATGACAGACTGGTCCACAGGTGAGGAGCTGAACCCAGGTCTCAGGGTCCCCGTGCTGCACCTCAGATCCCCAGTCACCACCTTTCTGTATGCATGTAGTCCTTAGTACTGTTTCAGAGAGAAGTTCTTCTGCATCAGTGACCAGGTCAGTGGTAGGAAGAACTAAAGGACTAAAGGACTAAAGGCATCTCCTCCTGAGGTGGCACATGGAGAGACCCTCAGTCTGTCCACCCTTTTAGAGCCCTTTAGAGCCTCTTAGAGACCTTTAAAGCCTGTTAAGAGACCTTTAGAGCCTCTTAGAGACCTTTAGAGCCTGTTAGAGACCTTTAGAGCCTTTTAAAGCCTCTTAGAGACCTTTAGAGCCTGTTAGAGACCTTTAGAGCCTTTTAAAGCCTCTTAGAGACCTTTAGAGCCTGTTAGAGACCTTTAGAGCCTTTTAAAGCCTCTTAGAGACCTTTAGAGCCTTTTAGACCCTGTAGTGGCCATTTGTCGTCCGTAATCAAACAAAAAGATAAATCAAACCGCCACTGATGCACCGTGGGTTTTGGTGTTGACGCATGCAAAAGAAAGTACTGTCCATTTCCGCCTGTTAGTATTCTGATAATTTATTTCTTAAACAAACAAAATGTTGACACTTCCTCTCTGTGCTGTGGTAAAAAACCATTGGCCACCCTGGTGCATGCTGGTCCTGTGCCTATCCACCTCTACATATAGCCACAGGTGCCTAGTGTTACCCAATCAGTGAACCTACAACTAAATATATTAAACTAAATTACAACTATCCTAAGAAACAACTAACATATCAAAACATAACCTAAATAAGCAATAAATAATCAATATTACTTTACAATACAACCTAAATACAAAAGTCAAATTAAATAGCTCCAACAGACCCTTTAGAGCCTTTTAGACCTTTTAGAGCCTCTTAGACCCTTTAGAGCCCTTTAGAGACCTTTAGAGCCTCTTAGACCCTTTAGAGCCTCTTAGAGCCTTTTAGAGACCCTTTAGAGCCTCTTAGAGACCTTGTGAGCCTTGTAGACCCTTTATCCTCGTGTAGACCCTTTTACACTTATTTAAAGCCTTTTAGACCAGTTCAGACCCTTTTAGAGCCGTTTAAGCTAACTAAGCTAACATCTCGGTGAGATTCATTCTAGCTAATGCTCCGATTAATGCTAAGCTAACGTATGTTTCAGAGCCTTCGACGGGTCCCAGGAGCAGAGGGCTCAGATCCAGGAGCAGAAGCTGAAGCTGCAGATCGCTCAGCTGGAGGCGGCACTGAAGGCCGACCTGGTGGACAAGAACGAGATCCTGGACAAGATCAAAGCGGAGCGAGGTTCTGTTCCCCTGCTCACGAACACGCTCACGAGCTTCAACGACTCCTTCACGCCGACTTTCATTCCCGGGTTTGATTCCTCAGACGCCAACGAGAAGCTGGCGGAGGAAAACAGGAAACTTCATCTACAGACTGTGGAGCAGAAGCAGCAGCTGGAGGAGCTCCAGGGCCGCCTGAAGTCCTGCAGCAGAGTGAGAGGATTCACAATAACAACAACAACAACAACAACAACAATAACAAACAGCCACTGCATTCAAAGCTTTTCTGTGTTTGCTGAAGGAGGAGCTCCACGAAGCCGAGCTCACCGAGGCTCTGCTGCTCATTAAGGTAAAGCAGCAGGCTCCTCCCCCTCCTCACAGGAAGCTGTCCACCTGTCCCAGTAGTCCACTTGTCCCAGTCGTCCACTTGTCCTAGTAGTCCACCTGTCCCAGTAGTCCACTTGTCCCAGTCATCCACTTGTCCTAGTAGCCCACCTGTCCCAGTAGTCCACCTGTCCCAGTCATCCACTTGTCCCAGTAGCCCAGCTGTCCCAGTAGTCCACTTGTCCCAGTAGCCCACCTGTCCCAGTAGTCCACTTGTCCCAGTAGCCCACCTGTCCCAGTAGTCCACTTGTCCCAGTAGCCCACCTGTCCCAGTAGTCCACTTGTCCCAGTAGCCCACCTGTCCCAGTAGTCCACTTGTCCCAGTAGCCCACCTGTCCCAGTAGTCCACTTGTCCCAGTAGCCCACCTGTCCCAGTAGCCCACCTGTCCCAGTAGCCCACCTGTCCCAGTAGTCCACTTGTCCCAGTAGCCCAGCTGTCCCAGTAGCCCACCTGTCCCAGTAGTCCACTTGTCCCAGTAGCCCACCTGTCCCAGTAGCCCACCTGTCCCAGTAGCCCACCTGTCCCAGTAGTCCACTTGTCCCAGTAGCCCACCTGTCCCAGTAGCCCACCTGTCCCAGTAGCCCACCTGTCCCAGTAGTCCACTTGTCCCAGTAGCCCACCTGTCCCAGTAGCCCACCTGTCCCAGTAGCCCACCTGTCCCAGTAGTCCACTTGTCCCAGTAGCCCACCTGTCCCAGTAGTCCACTTGTCCCAGTAGTCCACTTGTCCCAGTAGCCCACCTGTCCCAGTAGTCCACTTGTCCCAGTAGCCCACCTGTCCCAGTAGCCCACCTGTCCCAGTAGTCCACTTGTCCCAGTAGCCCACCTGTCCCAGTAGTCCATCTGTCCCAGTCGTCCACTTGTCCCAGTAGTCCACCTATCCCAGTGACTTACCTGTCCCAGTAGTCCACCCCTCCCAGTCGTCCACCTGTCCCAGTAGCCCACCTACCACACAGACTCCTCTACCACACTGCTATCTGGTGAACTACCCAGACCTGGTCCATACTGGTCAATACTGGTTCACACTGGTCCATACTGGTCTCTCCACAGAAGCGTCAGTCCCAGAGGAGTGGAGATCTGTGCTTCCTGCAGGAGGTTGAGGAGGGAGGAGGAGGAAGAGGCGGGTCAGAGCTCCAAGCTGCTCACGCTGAGACCATCCAGGAGCTGCAGAAGACCAGGAACCTGCTCAGCATGGAGGCCAGGATCAGCAGAGACTACCAGGTGGAGCTCGGGTCAGAACACCTTCACCTGGAGGTTCTTGACACCTTCAGATTAAGAGTATTTTCTCTTTCTCATGGGCTACTCTGGCTCACGCTCTTATTCTGAAGGAGTCGACAGTTGCTTTGTGGTCGTGTTTCTTGGTAAATTTGCCCGGTGGAGTTTGACCCCGTTGTCTCTGTGAGGAGGCGGAGCTTCAGGCGGTGCTGAAGAAGATGGAGGCCGACAAAGTGACGTGGGAGCAGCAGCTGGAGCGACAGGCGACGCTGCTGGACTCCAGAGCCGCCAAGGTCCAGAGACTGGAGGGTGAGGGTCCTCCAGCACAGGGATGTGTGTTGCTCCTTCATGTCTGACCTCCTCCTCCTCAGCTCAGCTCCGAGACCTGGCCTACGGCACCAAACCCTCTCGGTCCCACCCCGCGGTGAGCGATGAAGACGAGTGTCCGGAGGAAGGTGTTGTCCTGGGCGCGGAGGAGAACCTGGTGGAGCTGCAGGTGGTGGGGGCCACGCTGTCCCCGTGCGCCCTGCAGGCCCTGGGGGGCGGCGAGCCCTCCACCTTCTGCACCTACGCCTTCTACCTGTTCGAGCCGCACGCCACGCCGGTGGCCACGGGCCGCACGCCGGCCTACGGCTTCACGTCCCGCTACGTGGTGGCGGAGGACCGCCGGCTGCTGGACTTCCTGCGCTCCGGCGCCGTCACCGTGGAGATGCACGAGGCCCGCGGGCTGGACTGGAGGACGCTGGCCAGAGGGCGGCTCCGGCTGCAGCCGCTGCTGCACGACGGCAGGGTGAGCGGCACCGTGCCGCTGGTCGGTGAGTCTGGAGGAGGCAAGGAGACGGCTGGGAGGGGGCAAGGAGGCGAGGAGAGAGCTGGGAGGAGGCGAGGAGAGAGCTGGGAGGAGGCAAGGAGAGAGCTGGGAGGAGGCAAGGAGGCGAGGAGAGAGCTGGGAGGGGGCGAGGAGAGAGCTGGGAGGAGGCAAGGAGAGAGCTGGGAGGAGGCAAGGAGGCGAGGAGAGAGCTGGGAGGAGGCGAGGAGAGAGCTGGGAGGAGGCGAGGAGAGAGCTGGGAGGGGGCAAGGAGAGAGCTGGGAGGGGGCAAGGAGAGAGCTGGCAGGAGGCAAGGAGGCAAGGAGAGAGCTGGGAGGAGGCGAGGAGAGAGCTGGGAGGGGGCAAGGAGAGAGCTGGGAGGAGGCAAGGAGGCGAGGAGAGAGCTGGGAGGGGGCAAGGAGGCGAGGAGAGAGCTGGGAGGGGGCAAGGAGGCAAGGAGAGAGCTGGGAGGGGGCAAGGAGAGAGCTGGGAGGAGGCAAGGAGAGAGCTGGGAGGGGGCAAGGAGAGAGCTGGGAGGAGGCAAGGAGAGAGCTGGAAGGAGGCAAGGAGAGAGCTGGGAGGAGGCGAGGAGAGAGCTGGGAGGGGGCAAGGAGAGAGCTGGGAGGGGGCAAAGAGAGAGCTGGCAGGAGGCAAGGAGGCAAGGAGAGAGCTGGGAGGAGGCAAGGAGAGAGCTGGCAGGAGGCAAGGAGGCAAGGAGACGGCTGGGAGGGGGCAAGGAGGCGAGGAGAGAGCTGGGAGCGGGCAAGGAGGCGAGGAGAGAGCTGGGAGGGAGCAAGGAGAGAGCTGGCAGGAGGCAAGGAGGCAAGGAGACGGCTGGGAGGGGGCAAGGAGGCGAGGAGAGAGCTGGGAGCGGGCAAGGAGGCGAGGAGAGAGCTGGGAGCGGGCAAGGAGGCGAGGAGAGAGCTGGGAGGGGGCAAGGAGAGAGCTGGGAGGAGGAAAGGAGAGAGCTGGGAGGAGGCAAGGAGAGAGCTGGAAGGAGGCAAGGAGGCAAGGAGAGAGCTGGGAGGGGGCAAGGAGAGAGCTGGGAGGGGGCAAGGAGAGAGCTGGGAGGAGGCAAGGAGGCGAGGAGAGAGCTGGGAGGGGGCAAGGAGAGAGCTGGGAGGAGGCAAGGAGAGAGCTGGGAGGAGGCAAGGAGAGAGCTGGGAGGGGGCAAGGAGAGAGCTGGGAGGAGGAAAGGAGAGAGCTGGGAGGAGGCAAGGAGAGAGCTGGGAGGGGGCAAGGAGAGAGCTGGGAGGAGGCAAGGAGAGAGCTGGGAGGAGGCAAGGAGAGAGCTGGGAGGAGGCAAGGAGAGAGCTGGGAGGAAGCAAGGAGAGAGCTGGGAGGAGGCAAGGAGAGAGCTGGGAGGGGGCAAGGAGAGAGCTGGGAGGAGGCAAGGAGAGAGCTGGGAGGAGGCAAGGAGAGAGCTGGGAGGAGGCAAGGAGGCAAGGAGAGAGCTGGGAGGGGGCAAGGAGAGAGCTGGGAGGAGGCAAGGAGGCGAGGAGAGAGCTGGGAGGGGTCAAGGAGGCAAGGAGGCAAGGAGACGGCTGGAGGGGGCAAGGAGGTGGGAGGAGAGCTGGGAGGGGCAAGGAGAGAGCTGGGAGGAGGCAAGCTGGGAGAGGAGGCAAGGAGAGAGCTGGGAGGAGGCAAGGAGAGAGCTGGAAGGAGGCAAGGAGAGAGCTGGGAGGAGGCAAGGAGAGAGCTGGGAGGGGGCAAGGAGAGAGCGCTCGATGGTGTTTTGAGCCCTCACCGACGCCTTCCAGGCAGCCGCTGCCTGGAAGGCGCCGGAAGGTGGTCCCGCCCCCCAAAACTCTGATCCAATCAATGCGCTACCCCCACTTGGAGCGGAGCGCATATTCAAATCCACTTTTTGGAGCGCATTGCATATTCAAACCCGCGCATTTGGAGCCAAACCCACTTGGAGCGCATTTGGAGCGCATTTAACCCACTTGGTTCAACAATTTCAAAGGTACGTAGCTATTTTTGGGCCGGCTAATGTTGTGGTAATGTTATTTCAACCTGCTAGCTAGCAGATAGATGATGCTAATCTTAGCTGTGGTAATGTCATTTCTACCTGCTAGCGAGCTAAATCTGGTTAAAACATTAGGTAACAAAGTAAGATTAATTACTGCAGATTAATCACTGTATTTGAGTGATTGTTAATGGTTAGTGGTTATCTTTCAAATGATGCCTGTGAGGCACTTGACGTTGAGACTGGTTGACTTCCAGGCTGCTTTGGAATAAGGATACCTCTGAGGCAGCCACCAGTTTTTGGATAACTCTGAGGCATCATAGGTAGTGTTGACTGCCAGGCTGCCTAGTCGTTGGTATACAGGTTAACTCACAGGCATCCAGTTGGTTTTAGATACCTGTAAGGCATCTAGATGGACATTAAGAGGGGCTGACTCCCAGGCTGCTTCCTAACACTGGTTAGCTCTCAGGCAGCCAATAAGCTTTGGATGCCTGTGAGGCACTTGATGTTGAGACTGGTTGACTGTAGACTGATATCCCTTAGTTAAATTGTCCTCATGCCTCCTCATACAGATAGGCCTATTGAATAAATCTGCCAGATTATTTTTAACATTGCATATGCCTAACATTATGTGATAATACTAATCACACTCATATTGCCTTTCTCTTTCAGTTCATGAAGAAATGGCCCAGGAAGGGTAAGGTTCAACCTAGACCTACTTTAATGACTAAAAAGTCTCTTTCACACACTGACATTTAACAATGACTTCAATAATTCCCCCAAAAATACTTATTAGTTCCTTGCAATGTCTTTATACAGTAGGATGGAAGCGGAAGGCCCTGCAGGTGTCAAAAGGTGGTAAGTTATTCTTTATCTTGCCATCTGGACTCGAGTACTACAACACTAGTTCATCTCCTCATATAGCAAATTTGGTTACTTCTTGTTACTTTATAGGACCATCTGCAAAGATCGCAATTTTCCACCAGTCACCACTGGTTGGTGGAGCCCGCCCAGCCCCAACCCCATCTAGCCCTGCTGCTCCATCCACCCTTCCTGCCCCATCCGGCCCTGCTGCTCCACCAAGCCCTACTGCCCCATCCCAGCCGGCATTTCAGAATGTCCACAGCCTTTTGAGGACATGCTCGGGGCATCGAAGCAAAAGGTGAAGTGCACAAATAGGCATAGGTTTCTTCAAGACAGGTTTATATTTTTAGTGGTAGTGTGGTAGTAACAGTGCTGAGACCATTTGTGATGGGATCTGGGAAAACCAGTCACATGGTGAAATTTGACCTTTTGGAAGCTGACTTCAAGCTTGTTTCAAATATGTTTTCATTATTTGTCTGTTTCAAATGTTATGATTGCCCAAAGTCAGCTGATCAGTTAGATTTCATGGAATAGAATTTTGACAAAAACAACTTTAAAGAGAGGGGTTCTAAATAGACTGGCTGGTTGAATAAAGCACATTTTAACACATTCAATTAATGAAAAACAAGTAGATATGTTTAGGGATGATAGACATGTTATAGAATAATAATTGAATCAAAACCCAATTTCACCAAAATACTGAGTTTCGACCTACTAGTATTTTCACTCTAATCTCAAAAATGTCCCTTTTCACCATGTGACTGGTTTCCCCAGAGCCCATCACAGTTTTGGGTTATAGGAACATCTGTTGGGATGGCAGTAAAGACAGAAGGGCTATGTACAGACATTACATGTGTACAATACTGTACTGTATGTAAAGAAGATGAAATCCTAATATTGTTACGAATAATATTGTTGAAACATTGAAACCTTCTTTGAGTGTGACTCAGAAATTATTTTTACAAAGATACCAGATAACGGTGGAGGATATCAGGAGGACTGCTCCACCTGATTGCAAACTATTCAAAGACAGACCACAACAAGCGGCAGATACAAACTGTCCATCACGACGGGGCATTTAAGCGCAGGCGAAGACAGCGAACCCGTAACTAGTCTTTCCCCAGTTTTCCGACCTGTCCCACACTGCAACAATAAAATATTTAGATAATATTTATAGTGTATTAAATTCTGCCATCCTTCGTGCTTAGTAAACTAAGCTGTTTGCGTGTGAAATTTTGTTTTTACCATTTTACTGTGTGTATGAGGGTTGTATTTGGCCTTTATTTTCAATAAAGAATATGTCACACCCCATCAGTCATGTCTCTCCTCCATCATGTGTGTGTCCTCTGACGATACATTTAAAAAAAAAATTTAATGTAAGTTGGGGTTTCATTAACTTGTAACACTCTACTGGAATAAACCCTTATGTGAAGCTGTAGAAATTAGTGTTGACATATTGTGTTACCATGACTATTTGCCTTAATCCACATGCCTAACATGTCGGATCTGTAATTTACACCATGCGATTTCAGGCCCAGCTAGCTAAATTATCAGACTAGTTAAATCAAGATGCCAAGTTCAATACACTTCCAATTCACGACACATACACAGTGATGTAGAACATGAAGATATTTAATGAATGAACACAACAAACAACAAATTGCTAATTGTTAATATTTTCAATGTGTGTGTCAACACACTCAAAAAAAATATCCACCTCTACCATTCCTGGCCCCAAGGTGTGCGTGAGGAGGTCAAATTGATCATTTGACCTCACCTGGTTGGCGAGGTGCTGGAGCTGTTGTCTGGAGGAAAAGATAAAAACATAAATTCAGGATAAATAATGTCTATTAAACCTGTCAGAGCCCAGATATAGGATGTGGAATATTGCAAATTACTTGAACTCCGTGGCTCTCCCTGTGGCCACAGTGGGGTCTGATGCCGGCAGCATGGCCACTTCTTTAAATTCGATGCTCCTGGCAGCCAGAGCACCGACGGAGGAGCACAGGTCCTTGGCCGCCTTAACAAAATGGGAAAGACATATCATGACACGAACACAGTATTAAATTCAGATTTGATGCACATACCAATGTGACAATGAAACACTTATTGACACTGGGGTGTAATAGTTTGGAGCTGGCTTTCTGAAGTTCTTTATTGATATAAAGTAGTCTTTAAAGTCTTTAAAGTAGTTATTTATTGATATAAAGTAGTCAACACTACCTATGATGCCTCAGAGTTATCCAAAAACTGGTGGCTGCCTCAGAGGTATCCTTATTCCAAAGCAGCCTGGAAGTCAACCAGTCTCAACGTCAAGTGCCTCACAGGCATCCAAAGCTAATTGGCTGCCTGAGAGCTAACCAGTGTTAGGAAGCAGCCTGGGAGTCAGCCCTCTTAATGTCCGTCTAGATGCCTTACAGGTATCTAAAACCAACTGGATGCCTGTGAGTTAACCTGTATACCAACGACTAGGCAGCCTGGCAGTCAACACTACCTATGATGCCTCAGAGTTATCCAAAACTGGTGGCTGCCTCAGAGGTATCCTTATTCCAAAGCAGCCTGGAAGTCAACCAGTCTCAACGTCAAGTGCCTCACAGGCATCATTTGAAAGATAACCACTAACCATTAACAATCACTCAAATACAGTGATTAATCTGCAGTAATTAATCTTACTTTGTTACCTAATGTTTTAACCAGATTTAGCTCGCTAGCAGGTAGAAATGACATTACCACAGCTAAGATTAGCATCATCTATCTGCTAGCTAGCAGGTTGAAATAACATTACCACAACATTAGCCGCCCAAAAATAGCTACGTACCTTTGAAATTGTTGAACCAAGTGGGTTAAATGCGCCCAAATGCGCCCAAGTGGGTTTGGCTCCAAATGCGCGGGTTTGAATATGCAATGCGCTCCAAAAAGTGGATTTGAATATGCGCTCCGCTCCAAGTGGGGGTAGCGCATTGATTGGATCAGAGTTTTGGGGGGCGGGACCACCTTCCGGCGCCTTCCAGGCAGCCGCTGCCTGGAAGGCGTCGGTGAGGGCTCAAAACACCATCGAGCGGAGAGAGCTGGGAGGAAGCAAGGAGAGAGCTGGGAGGAGGCAAGGAGAGAGCTGGGAGGAGGCAAGGAGAGAGCTGGGAGGGGGCAAGGAGAGAGCTGGGAGGGGGCAAGGAGAGAGCTGGGAGGAGGCAAGGAGAGAGCTGGAAGGAGGCAAGGAGGCAAGGAGAGAGCTGGGAGGAAGCAAGGAGAGAGCTGGGAGGAGGCAAGGAGAGAGCTGGAAGGAGGCAAGGAGGCAAGGAGAGAGCTGGGAGGAGGCAAGGAGAGAGCTGGGAGGAGGCAAGGAGAGAGCTGGGAGGGGGCAAGGAGAGAGCTGGGAGGAAGCAAGGAGAGAGCTGGGAGGAGGCAAGGAGGCAAGGAGAGAGCTGGGAGGGGGCAAGGAGAGAGCTGGAAGGAGGCAAGGAGGCAAGGAGAGAGCTGGGAGGGGGCAAGGAGAGAGCTGGGAGGGGGCAAGGAGAGAGCTGGGAGGAGGAAAGGAGAGAGCTGGGAGGAGGCAAGGAGAGAGCTGGGAGGAGGCAAGGAGAGAGCTGGGAGGAGGCAAGGAGAGAGCTGGGAGGGGGCAAGGAGGAGGCTGGGAGCTGAGGCAAGGAGAGAGCTGGGGCAAGGAGAGAGCTGGGCAGAGGCAAGGAGAGAGCTGGCAAGGAGGCAAGGAGAGAGCTGGGAGGGGACAAGGAGGCAAGGAGAGAGCTGGGAGGGGGCAAGGAGAGAGCTGGGATGGGGCAAGGAGGCAAGGAGAGAGCTGGGAGGGGGCAAGGAGAGAGCTGGGAGGGGGCAAGGAGAGAGCTGGGAGGAGGCAAGGAGGCAAGGAGAGAGCTGGGAGGGGGCAAGGAGAGAGCTGGGAGGAGGCAAGGAGGCAAGGAGAGAGCTGGGAGGGGGCAAGGAGAGAGCTGGGAGGAGGCAAGGAGGCAAGGAGAGAGCTGGGAGGGGGCAAGGAGAGAGCTGGGAGGGGGCGAGGAGAGAGCTGGAAGGAGGCAAGGAGGCAAGGAGAGAGCTGGAAGGAGGCAAGGAGAGAGCTGGGAGGGGGCAAGGAGAGAGCTGGGAGGGGGCAAGGAGAGAGCTGGGAGGAGGCAAGGAGGCGAGGAGAGAGCTGGGAGGGGTCAAGGAGGCAAGGAGGCAAGGAGACGGCTGGGAGGGGCCAAGGAGGTGAGGAGAGAGCTGGGAGGGGGCAAGGAGAGAGCTGGGAGGAGGCAAGGAGGCGAGGAGAGAGCTGGGAGGGGGCAAGGAGAGAGCTGGGAGGAGGCAAGGAGAGAGCTGGGAGGAGGCAAGGAGAGAGCTGGGAGGAAGCAAGGAGAGAGCTGGGAGGAAGCAAGGAGAGAGCTGGGAGGAGGCAAGGAGAGAGCTGGAAGGAGGCAAGGAGAGAGCTGGAAGGAGGCAAGGAGAGAGCTGGGAGGGGGCAAGGAGGCAAGGAGAGAGCTGGGAGGAGGCAAGGAGAGAGCTGGGAGGAAGCAAGGAGAGAGCTGGGAGGAGGCAAGGAGAGAGCTGGAAGGAGGCAAGGAGAGAGCTGGGAGGGGGCAAGGAGGCAAGGAGAGAGCTGGGAGGAGGCAAGGAGAGAGCTGGGAGGAAGCAAGGAGAGAGCTGGGAGGGGGCAAGGAGAGAGCTGGGAGGAGGCAGGAGGCAAGGAGAGCTGGGAGGAGGCAAGGAGAGCTGGAGGAGGCAAGGAGAGAGCTGGGAGGAGGCAAGGAGAGAGCTGGGAGGGGACAAGGAGAGAGCTGGGAGGAGGCAAGGAGAGAGCTGGGAGGAGGCAAGGAGAGCTGGGAGGAAGCAAGGAGAGAGCTGGGAGGCAAGGAGAGAGCTGGGAGGAGGCAAGGAGAGAGCTGGGAGGGGCAAGGAGAGAGCTGGGAGGCAAGGAGGCAAGGAGAGAGCTGGGAGGGGCAAGGAGAGAGCTGGGAGGGGCAAGGAGAGCTGGGAGGAGGCAAGGAGAGAGCTGGAAGGAGGCAAGGAGGCAAGGAGAGAGCTGGGAGGGAGGAAGGAGAGCTGGGAGGGGCAAGGAGAGCTGGGAGGCAAGAGAGGCTGGAGGAGGCAAGGAGAGAGCTGGGAGGCAAGGAGAGCTGGGAGGAGGCAAGGAGAGCTGGGAGGAGGCAAGGAGAGAGCTGGGAGGAGGCAAGGAGAGAGCTGGGAGGAGGCAAGGAGAGAGCTGGAAGGAGGCAAGGAGAGAGCTGGGAGGAGGCAAGGAGAGAGCTGGGAGGAGGCAAGGAGGCAAGGAGAGCTGGGAGGAGGCAAGGGAGAGCTGGGAGGGGCAAGGAGCTGGGAGGAGGCAAGGAGAGAGCTGGGAGGAGGCAAGGAGAGAGCTGGGAGGAGGCAAGGAGAGCTGAGGAGGCAAGGAGAGAGCTGGGAGGAGGCAAGGAGAGAGCTGGGAGGAGGCAAGGAGAGAGCTGGGAGGAGGCAAGGAGAGAGCTGGGAGGAGGCAAGGAGAGAGCTGGGAGGAGGCAAGGAGAGAGCTGGGAGGAGGCAAGGAGAGAGCTGGGAGGAGGCAAGGAGAGAGCTGGGAGGAGGCAAGGAGAGAGCTGGGAGGAGGCAAGGAGAGAGCTGGGAGGAGGCAAGGAGAGAGCTGGGAGGAGGCAAGGAGAGAGCTGGGAGGAGGCAAGGAGAGAGCTGGGAGGAGGCAAGGAGAGAGCTGGGAGGAGGCAAGGAGGCAAGGAGAGAGCTGGGAGGGGGCAAGGAGAGAGCTGGGAGGAGGCAAGGAGAGAGCTGGGAGGAGGCAAGGAGAGAGCTGGGAGGAGGCAAGGAGAGAGCTGGGAGGAAGCAAGGAGAGCTGGGAGGAAGGAGGCAAGGAGAGAGCTGGGAGGGGGCAAGGAGAGAGCTGGGAGGAGGCAAGGAGAGAGCTGGGAGGAGGAGCAAGGAGGCAAGGAGAGCTGGGAGGGGGCAAGGAGAGAGCTGGGAGGAGGCAAGGAGAGAGCTGGGAGGAGGCAAGGAGAGAGCTGGGAGGAGGCAAGGAGAGAGCTGGGAGGAGGCAAGGAGAGAGCTGGGAGGAGGCAAGGAGAGAGCTGGGAGGAGGCAAGGAGAGAGCTGGGAGGAGGCAAGGAGAGAGCTGGGAGGGGGCAAGGAGAGAGCTGGGAGGAGGCAAGGAGAGAGCTGGGAGGAGGCAAGGAGAGAGCTGGGAGGAGGCAAGGAGAGAGCTGGGAGGAGGCAAGGAGAGAGCTGGGAGGAGGCAAGGAGAGAGCTGGAAGGAGGCAAGAGAGAGCTGGGAGGAGGCAAGGAGAGAGCGGGGAGGAGGCAAGGAGAGAGCTGGGAGGAGGCAAGGAGGCAGGAGAGAGCTGGGAGGAGGCAAGGAGAGAGCTTGGAGGCAAGGAGAGCTGGGAGGCAAGGAGAGAGCTGGGAGGAGGCAAGGAGAGAGCTGGGAGGAAGCAAGGAGAGAGCTGGGAGGGGGCAAGGAGAGAGCTGGGAGGAGGCAAGGAGAGCTGGGAGGAGGCAAGGAGAGAGCTGGGAGGAGGCAAGGAGAGAGCTGGGAGGAGGCAAGGAGGCAAGGAGAGAGCTGGGAGGGGGCAAGGAGAGCTGGGAGGAGGCAAGGAGAGAGGAGGGAGGAGGCAAGGAGAGCTGGGAGGAGGCAAGGAGAGAGCTGGGAGGAGGCAAGGAGAGAGCGGGGAGGGGACAAGGAGAGAGCTGGAAGGAGGCAGGAGAGAGGAGGAGGCAAGGAGAGAGCTGGGAGGGCAAGGAGAGAGCTGGGAGGAGGAAGGAGAGAGCTGGGAGGAGGCAAGGAGAGCTGGGAGGAGGAAGGAGAGAGCTGGGAGGAGGCAAGGAGAGAGCTGGGAGGGGTCAAGGAGAGAGCTGGGAGGAGGCAAGGAGAGAGCTGCAAGATGGCAAGGAGAGCTGGGAGGATAAGGAGAGCTGGGAGGGGCAAGGAGAGCTGGGAGGAGGAAAGGAGAGCTGGGAGGAGGCAAGGAGAGCTGGGAGGGGGCAAGGAGAGAGCTGGGAGGAGGCAAGGAGAGAGCTGGGAGGAGGCAAGGAGAGCTGGGAGGAGGCAAGGAGAGAGCTGGGAGGAGGCAAGGAGAGAGCTGGAAGGAGGCAAGGAGGCAAGGAGAGAGCTGGGAGGGGGCAAGGAGAGAGCTGGGAGGGGGCAAGGAGAGAGCTGGGAGGAGGCAAGGAGAGAGCTGGGAGGGGGCAAGGAGAGAGCTGGAAGGAGGCAAGGAGAGAGCTGGGAGGGGGCAAGGAGAGAGCTGGGAGGGGGCAAGGAGAGAGCTGGGAGGAGGCAAGGAGAGAGCTGGAAGGAGGCAAGGAGGCAAGGAGAGAGCTGGGAGGGGACAAGGAGAGAGCTGGGAGGGGGCAAGGAGAGAGCTGGGAGGAGGAAAGGAGAGAGCTGGGAGGGGGCAAGGAGAGAGCTGGAAGGAGGCAAGGAGAGAGCTGGGAGGGGGCAAGGAGGCGAGGAGAGAGCTGGGAGGAGGCAAGGAGAGAGCTGGAAGGAGGCAAGGAGGCAAGGAGAGAGCTGGGAGGAGGCAAGGAGAGAGCTGGGAGGAGGCAAGGAGAGAGCTGGAAGGAGGCAAGGAGGCAAGGAGAGAGCTGGGAGGGGGCAAGGAGAGAGCTGGGAGGAGGCAAGGAGAGAGCTGGAAGGAGGCAAGGAGGCAAGGAGAGAGCTGGGAGGGGGCAAGGAAGCAAGGAGAGAGCTGGGAGGAGGCAAGGAGAGAGCTGGGAGGAGGCAAGGAGGCGAGGAGAGAGCTGGGAGGAGGCAAGGAGAGAGCTGGAAGGAGGCAAGGAGGCAAGGAGAGAGCTGGGAGGAGGCAAGGAGAGAGCTGGGAGGAGGCAAGGAGAGAGCTGGAAGGAGGCAAGGAGAGAGCTGGGAGGGGGCAAGGAAGCAAGGAGAGAGCTGGGAGGAGGCAAGGAGAGAGCTGGGAGGAAGCAAGGAGAGAGCTGGGAGGGGGCAAGGAGAGAGCTGGGAGGAGGCAAGGAGCGAGCTGGGAGGAGGCAAGGAGGCGAGGAGAGAGCTGGGAGGGGGCAAGGAGAGAGCTGGGAGGAGGCAAGGAGAGAGCTGGGAGGAGGCAAGGAGAGAGCTGGGAGGAGGCAAGGAGAGAGCTGGGAGGAGGCAAGGAGAGAGCTGGGAGGGGGCAAGGAGAGAGCTGGGAGGAGGCAAGGAGAGAGCTGGAAGGAGGCAAGGAGAGAGCTGGGAGGGGGCAAGGAGGCAAGGAGAGAGCTGGGAGGGGGCAAGGAGAGAGCTGGGAGGAGGCAAGGAGAGAGCTGGCAGGAGGCAAGGAGGCAAGGAGGCAAGGAGAGAGCTGGGAGGAGGCAAGGAGAGAGCTGGGAGGAGGCAAGGAGAGAGCTGGGAGGGGGCAAGGAGAGAGCTGGGAGGGGGCAAGGAGAGAGCTGGGAGGAGGCAAGGAGAGAGCTGGCAGGAGGCAAGGAGAGAGCTGGGAGGACGCAAGGAGGCAAGGAAAGAGCTGGGAGGGGGGGGGCAAGGAGGCAAGGAGATGAGGAGAGAGCTGTGAGGGAGCGGTAAGGAGTCTTTTCGAGGCTGTTTCGTGGTTAATAGACTAAATATTAGTGCTGTGAAAAATAACGCGTTAACTCAGTTAATTCAATTACAGGTTTAACTAGTTTTTTTTTTTACTCATTTAACGCATGCGCAGAATGAGCTTCCAATCCGTCTGTTGTTGGTCGTCGGGACGAAAAAAGTCACTTGCAGAATGAGCTTCCAATACACCACTTCAATCTGAACTCTGTCCGCTCTCATGCAGACGGTCTGTTCATCGGTAATGATCCTTCCGCAGGTTCAACCCAGGGAAACCTTGTTACGACTTTTACTTCCTGTAGATCAGGGTCTCAACACGTCGATCGCGACCTGCCAGTCGATCGCGCGAGTGTCGGTAGATCGCATGACATTAAAGAGATTGGCCCGCCCCCTGACATGTTCTCTATAGCACGTCTTTGTTCTTTTATTAAACTAAACGTCTGTTGTTGATCGATTCCACAGCAGCATGTCATCTCTGTCTCTTCGCGTTGCGTTAACACTTATCGATCTCCGTCTCGCGCGCCACAGAGCTCCGCGCGCATCGGGACCGAGCAAAAAAAAAGTCACTTGTCAATCTGTCCACCTGTCCGGGCCGGTGAGGTTTCAGCTTTGCAGCGGTGTCCCCGCCGTCCCTTTCATCACGGCCCAGTTCATGAAGGAACCACACAGTCAGTTTGCCTCAGCAGCTGCTAGAGGAAGACTAGAGGCCTTTAGATTGTATCATGGTGGAGTTAATGGTTGACAAAAAAGAGAAACATGTTCTGTTTAACCTCCTGTTACCTTTACATTTACTAACATATTTTACCCTCGGGGTCAATTTGACCCCAGCAATTAAAACCTCCAGAAAATTATTAGAATTAATATTGCTTCCCAAGTTTAAGTGTGAGGTACTTTATGTTTGTTTGTTGACTACCTAAATAGCCCTTTAAATAAATAAAAAAGTTGATATTTCTTATATGTTTGACACAGTGAAAAACAGCCTGGGGTCAAATTGACCCGAAAGGTAACAGGAGGGTTAAACATTCTGTTTAGGATGAAGATGTATTAATGTTCCATATGGAAGAAAACTGCTAAATAACTGCTGAGTTGCAGCACCATTGTATAGAAGAATGTATAAATGTATATATCCGTCTTTTGTCATAAATCTCTATGTTCTCACAAAATATACCGAGAATATCGGTAATATGTGATTAATCATGATTAATCCACAAAAACCTGTGATTAACCTGATTAAAAATTGTAATCGTTTCACAGCCCTACTAAATAGTTATTAAACGAAGGGTTCTAGTTGTTCTTAAACTGAAGTCCTCCCCTGTCTGACGTCTGTCCTCCAGGCGTCTCCGAGGACACTCGCTCCTTCGGCTCGGTGGACTACTGGCTGAGGCTGAAGCTCCCGCTGAAGGAGACGCTCCATCTGAACCAGCACCGGGTACCACCAGCCCGCGGGTTTGATTCCGCGCTCCTCCTCCCGCAGCCTCCGTCCGGCTGGAACCAGCTCTCCATCACCGTCCACCTCTGCAGAGACCTGAAGAAGTCCGCCGGCTCCGGGCCGCCGAGCCCGTACGTGGTCTACAAGTTCTACGACTTCCCCGACTACCCGACCGCCACCGTCCCGGACTGCTGCGACCCGGCGCTGGACGACCTCCGGTCCTACTCCGTCCGCCCGGACGCGGACCTGGACCGCTACCTGAGGGCCGAGGCCCTGCGGCTCTACGTGTTCGACGAAAAGGAGCAGCAGATGGACTCGTACCTGGGGAAGACCCGAGTGCCCCTGCTGCCGCTGACCAGGGACCAGAGGATCACCGGTGAGCCAAAACCTCGGTTCCTGTCGTCTCCGATGTGTTCGTGGATCTCGGGGATGTTGACCTCCTCCGTCCCTCAGGAGCGTTCCAGCTGACCGACCCCTCGGGACTCGCCGCCGGCCTCATCGAAGTGACGCTGCAGTGGAGGTCCACCTACGCCCCTCCGCCGGCCGCCATCGTGGCCGCCGAGGAGGCGCAGAGGGAGGAGGAGGAGGAGGAGGAGGAAGAGGCACTGCAGGAGGAAGACAAACCCCCCGAGGCCAGCGGGTCAAAGGTCGGCGGACCGGGCGAAACTCGTCGCGCTCTCGACCGTCGAAGAGCTGCCGAGCTGCCGGAACTCAGACCGAGGACTCGACCGGGGGACCAGGCCGCCAAAAAGGTCTCGTTCATGGACCCGACAGCGCCGGGGGACCAGGAGGACCAGGAGGACCAGGAGGACCAGGAGGACCAGGAGGACCAGGAGGACCAGGAGGACCAGGAGGACCAGGGGGACCAGGGGGACCAGGAGGACCAGGAGGACCAGGTGAGAGCTCCCAGTTGTGATGGTTGATTCACTCTTTGGGAAGTACCTGTCGACCTGATATAAACCTCGTGATGAAGCAGGTTTCTGCTCCTCAGGTGGAGGACGACGAGTCTGCAGGCCAGAGAGAGACTTCAGCTCCTGTTGTGAAGGTAAAGGGTTAATGTTTAAGACCTCTTTATATGTTTATAACATGTTTATAACCTACTTATAGCCTGTTTATAGCTTGTTTATAACATGTTTATAACATTGTTATAACCTGTTCACAGCCTGTTGTATAGCCTGTTTATAACCTGTTTATAACATGTTATAACCTGTTTATAACATGTTTATAGCCTGTTTAAAACCTGATAACCTGTTTATAACATTTGTATAACCTGTTTATAACCTGTTTATAGTCTGGTTACAACCTGTTCATAGCCTGGTTATAACCTGTTTATAACCTGGTTACAACCTGGTTATAACCTGTTTATAACCTGTTTATAAACAGGTTACAACCTGGTTATAACATATTTATAACCTGTTGATTCACGTTTCTAACCTGTTATGAATGTTCTAGATGTTCAGTGTTCCCTCGGAAGAGGAAGGAGAAGCCGTTTTCAACCCCTGATAACTGAATCTGTGTGTTGTTTGTCAGGGCGCTGCAGAGGAGGAGGAGGAGGAGGAGGAGGAGTCTCACTTCTCTGAAGGGCAGCTGGTCCCGGTCGGCTCTCAGTCTCATTCTGACGACTCCGAGGTCTCTGAGGACATCATGGAAGGTGAGCTGGACATGATGAAGACGATAAACAACCAGTGTTGTTGTCATTGTGTGTTCTCATTGTTGTTGTTATTGTGTGTTCTCCTTGTTGTTGTCATTGTGTGTTCTCCTTGTTGTTGTCATTGTGTGTTCTCCTTGTTTTTTGTGTGTGTTCTCCTTGTTGTTGATCTTCATCGTGTAGATCCAGATGTGGAGGCCTCTCAGTCCGACAGCGACGACTGCATCGTTCAGGAGCGCCCGGCGGGGAGGAAAGTCAGTGAACGCCTCTCTGACTCGTCATCAACGAGCAGCTTGTTGTTGTTGTTGTTTACCACCTCGTCCATCTGAGTGAACCTGAACCGTCCTATGAACACCTCCCCTCCCCCGCAGCCCTCCCAGTGCGTCCGGGTGGAGGTGGTGTCTCTGAGCCTGCGGCCGGGCTCCCGCGTGTCGCTGGACGGCAGCGTGCAGCGTCTGTTCGTGGAGTACCAGCTGCTGGACCTCCCCACGGAGGAGACGCCGCTGGCCCTGCCCAAGCCGGCCGGGGGCCACAGGGCCACCTACAACCACAGCAAAGGTCAGAGGTCACAGGGTCACCTACAACCACAGCAAATGTCACAGGGTCACCTACAACCACAGCAAAGGTCAGAGGTCACAGGGTCACCTACAACCACAGCAAAGGTCAGAGGTCACAGGGTCACCTACAACCACAGCAAAGGTCAGAGGTCACAGGGTCACCTACAACCACAGCAAATGTCACAGGGTCACCTACAACCACAGCAAAGGTCACAGGGTCACCTACAACCACAGCAAAGGTCAGAGGTCACAGGGTCACAGGGCCACCTACAACCACAGCAAAGGTCAGAGGTCACAGGGTCACAGGGCCACCTACAACCACAGCAAAGGTCAGAGGTCACAGGGTCACCTACAACCACAGCAAATGTCACAGGGTCACCTACAACCACAGCAAAGGTCAGAGGTCACAGGGTCACCTACAACCACAGCAAATGTCACAGGGTCACCTACAACCACAGCAAATGTCACAGGGTCACCTACAACCACAGCAAAGGTCAGAGGTCACAGCCTCCTGGCTCCTCGTCTCCTCCACAGCCTCCTGGCTCCTCATCTCCTCCACAGACTCCTGGCTCCTCATCTCCTCCACTGTCTCCTCGTCTCCTCCACAGACTCCTGGCTCCTCGTCTCCTCCACAGCCTCCTGGCTCCTCGTCTCCTCCACTGGCTCCTCATCTCCTCCACAGCCTCCTGGTCTCCTCCACAGCCTCCTGGCTCCTCATCTCCTCGTCTCCTCCACAGCCTCCTGGCTCCTCGTCTCCTCCACAGACTCCTGGCTCCTCGTCTCCTCCACTGGCTCCTCATCTCCTCCACAGCCTCCTGGTCTCCTCCACAGCCTCCTGGCTCCTCATCTCCTCCACAGCCTCCTGGCTCCTCGTCTCCTCCACAGCCTCCTGGCTCCTCATCTCCTCCACAGCCTCCTGGCTCCTCGTCTCCTCCACTGGCTCCTCATCTCCTCCACAGCCTCCTGGTCTCCTCCACAGCCTCCTGGCTCCTCATCTCCTCCACAGCCTCCTGGCTCCTCGTCTCCTCCACAGCCTCCTGGCTCCTCATCTCCTCCACAGCCTCCTGGCTCCTCGTCTCCTCCACAGCCTCCTGGCTCCTCATCTCCTCCACTGTCTCCTCATCTCCTCCACTGTCTCCTCGTCTCCTCCACAGACCCCTGGCTCCTCATCTCCTCCACAGACTCCTGGCTCCTCGTCTCCTCCACAGCCTCCTGGCTCCTTGTCTCTTCCACAGCCTCCTGGCTCCTCGTCTCCTCCACTGGCTCCTCATCTCCTCCACAGCCTCCTGGCTCCTTGTCTCAGACTCCTGCTTCCTGGTCTCCTTCACAGCCTCCTGCTTCCTGGTCTCCTCCACAGCCTCCTGGATCCTCGTCTCCTGGTGGAGTTGACTCCCAGGTAGACTCTGACCTCTGACCTCTGACCTCCTTGTTGCTCTGCAGTGGTTCCTGTGGACCTGGAGAACCACGGGCCGAGGAGGCAGCTGCTGAGACGAGTCCTGCAGGGCCGGAACCCCCCCATGGAGAGGTGGGCGGGACTTAGACAGGAAGTGAGACCTGTCAATCACGGACAGGAAACCAGAAGCTTTTACACACATGAACCACACTTACATGTGTTGTTGTTGTTGTTGTTGTTGAGGACAGAATCCGGTTCACGGTGGTGAGCGAGCCTCCGGAGGCGGAGGAGCAGGAGAGGGAGTGTGAGGATGTGGGCGTGGCTTATATCAGGATCCCCGAGATCCTGGAGAGACGACAAGACCTGACTGAGACCAGCCTGGAGGGTACACACCCACACACACACACACAGAGGCACACACAGACACACACACTCACAGTGTGTGTGTCTGTCCTCAGTGGTGGACGTGGAGGACAGCCGTCAGGTGGTCGGCAGTCTGATTGTGTCTGTGGAGGGACTGGAGGCTATGCAGGCCATCATGGAGGAGCAGGACCAGGAGCAGGACCAGGACCAGGACCAGGAGCAGCACCGGGACCAGGAGAGAACCCTGGTCTCCTCTCTGCTTCCATCAGCATGAGGGAACCACAGAACACAGAACAGAAGAGTTCAGCAGGTAGTCCAACAGGTCTCACCTGAAGACCTTCAGTGAACGATGATGAAGATCTCCAGAGGATCTATTTTTAAATGTTAAACCTTGCACTCTGCAGGTATTTAATATGTATTTAATATGTATTTAATGTGTATTTAATATGTATTTAATATATATTTAATGTGTATTTAATATGTGTTTAAGACGTATTTAATATGTATTTAACATGTATTTAATATGTATTTAACATGTATTTAAGACGTATTTAATACGTATTTAATATGTATTTAACATGTATTTAAGACGTATTTAATGTGTATTTAATATGTGTTTAAGACGTATTTAATACGTATTTAATATGTATTTAATATGTATTTAAGACGTATTTAATACGTATTTAACATGTATTTAATATGTATTTAAGACGTATTTAATGTGTATTTAATATGTGTTTAAGACGTATTTAATACGTATTTAATATGTATTTAACATGTATTTAATATGTATTTAACATGTATTTAACATGTATTAAATATGTATTTAATATGTGTATCTTCATGTTTACTGGATGAAGTTGGACATCGTTTTCTAATAAAAAGTCTTTTTCTGTAAATCTGAAACCAGATTATGTTTTTATGAATGTTTCATGAACATAAAGACTAAATATAGAGACTGATTAGCTTAGCTTAGCATAACGACTAGAAACAAGGGGGACTGCTAGCTTAGCTTAGCATAAAGACTAGAAACAAGGGGGAACTGTTAGCTTAGCATAAAGACTAGAAACAAGGGGGACTGCTAGCTTAGTTTAGCATAAAGACTAGAAACAAGGGGGAACTGTTAGCTTAGTTGAGCATAAAGACTAGAAACAAGGGGGAACTGTTAGCTTAGTTGAGCATAAAGACTAGAAACAAGGGGGAACTGTTAGCTTAGCTTAGCATACAGATCAACACTAATATTAGTAGTTTTATTATTATTATCATCACTATTATTATTTTCATGACTTATTTCTATTATTGTTATTAATGTCATAACTATTATCATTATTATCATTAGTCTGGTCCTGGTCTGGTTCTGGTCTTGTCCTGGTCTGGTTTTTGTCCTGGTTCTGTTCCTAGTCCTGGTCTGGCTCTGGTCCTGGTCTGGCTCTGGTCCTGGTCCTGGTCTGGCTCTGGTCCTGGTCTGGCTCTGGTCCTGGTCTGGCTCTGGTCCTGGTCCTGGTCTGGCTCTGGTCCTGGTCTGGCTCTGGTCCTGGTTGTTTCCTCATTTCTGCTGCAGTTTCCTCGCTTCACCTCAGACAGCGTCAGCTGCAGCTGTCTGAGGAAGAGGAGGAGATGAGAAAGAGGCGGGATGATGAAGAGATGAGGAAGAGGAGGAGCTGATGAAGAGGAGCGAAACACACATCAGAGCCGTGGATCTGGAGCAGCTTCCTGTGCAGCAGGTAAACTCTGTTGCTTTTCTTTTAGTGACTCTTTGTCATTTTATTCTTTTGTTCTTTTATTCTTTAATATAAAGTGAATCTTGTATTTATGAATATTTAACGTTTAATGACATCTTTTTATTCGTTCACGGTTTGTTCATTTTAATCAGAAAATTAATCAGCAGATAATAAAGATAAACTGTTTTTAATAATATAGACATTAATGTAGATATAATATATAATAAAGTAGACTTAATGTAGAAATTAATATGTTGTTCACCTCAGTCTCCTGTTTATTTAAATGTTGTTGGTGTTGTTTTTGTGTATTTTTATTCAGTCAATCATTGCAATACGAAACAATATAATTCTAGAAAACACAAAGACTGAAAAGGTAGAAGCAAAAATGCGTCTATATATTTATATTCTAAAATGTTATGTAATATGTTTATAATCACCACAGATATTCAGAGGATATTAATATGTTTGTATTTAGAGGATTTTAATATGTTTAGAAGGTTTTAATGTGTTTGGTGAGCGGGTCAGAACTGTGGCTGGCGTCTCCATGGTAACGCCCTTCAGCTGTTCATGAAGCTTTGACAGTGAAGCTGAAAGAAGCTTAATGCAGAGGAAGAGCTCTGTTTATATTTAAATTAATCATCATAACAATAATAATAATACAAAATGTATTGTACAAATAAAAAGAATAGTACTGTATTATTGTTACTCAACTTAGTGCCAATATTTTCATCAGACGCACGTATGTTTGTTATATATGACATGTGTGTTACATGTGTGTTACATGTGTGTGTGATACATGTGTGTTATATGTGTGTGTGATACATGTGTGTTACATGTGTGATACATGTGTGATACGTGTGTTATATGTGTGTGATACATGTGTGATACATGTTTGTTACATGTGTGATACATGTGTGATACATGTTTGTTACATGTGTGTTACATGTGTGTTACGTGTGTTACATGTGTGTTACATGTGTGTTATATGTGTGATACATGTTTGTTACATGTGTGTTACATGTGTGATACATGTTTGTTACATGTGTGTTACATGTGTGATACGTGTGTTACATGTGTGTTATATGTGTGTGTGTTACATGTGTTTTATATGTGTGTTACATGTGATACATGTTTGTTACATGTGTGATACATGTTTGTTACATGTGTGATACATGTGTGATACGTGTGATACATGTGTGATACATGTGTGATACATGTGTGTTACATGTGTGATACATGTGTGATACATGTTTGTTTCATGTGTGATACATGTGTGTTACATGTGTGATACATGTGTGATACAAGTGTGATACATGTTTGTTACATGTGTTACATGTTTGTTACATGTGTGATACATGTGTGTTACATGTGTGTTACATGTGTGATACATGTGTGATACATGTTTGTTACATGTGTGTTACATGTGTGATACATGTGTGTTACATGTGTGTTACATGTGTGATACATATTTGTTACATGTGTGATACATGTGTGTTACATCTGTGATACATGTGTGTTACATGTGTGATACATGTGTGATACATGTGTGTTACATGTGTGATACATGTGTGATACATGTGTGATACATGTGTGTTACATGTGTGTTACATGTGTGTTACATGTGTGATACATGTGTGATATGTGTGTTACATGTGTGTTACATGTGTTTTACATGTGTGTTACATGTGTGATACATGTGTGATACGTGTGTTACATGTGTGATACATGTTTGTTACATGTGTGATACATGTGTGTTACATGTGTGTTACATGTGTGCTACATGTGTGTTACATGTGTGTTACATGTGTGATACATGTGTGTTACATGTGTGTTACATGTGTGCTACATGTGTGATATGTGTGTTACATGTGTGATACATGTTTGTTACATGTGTGATACATGTGTGTTACATGTGTGATACATGTGTGTTACATGTGTGTTACATGTGTGCTACATGTGTGTTACATGTGTGTTACATGTGTGATATGTGTGTTACATGTGTGATACATGTGATATATGTGTTACATGTGTGATTATGTATATGTGTTACATGTGATACATGTGTGTTACATGTGTGATACATATGTGTACATGTGTGTTACATGTGTTATATGTGATATGTGTGTTACATGTGTTACATGTGTTACATGTGTGATACATGTATGTGATATGTGTGTTACATGTGTGTTACATGTGTTATATATACATGTGTGTGATACATGTGTTACATGTGTGTACATGTGATACATGTGTGTTACATGTGTGTGTTACATGTGTGATACATGTGTGATATATGTGATACATGTGTGTACATGTGTGATACATGTGTGTATATGTGTGATGCATGTGTGTTACATGTGTTACATGTGTGTGTGATACATGTGTGATACATGTGTGTTACATGTGTGTTACATGTGTGTGTGATACATGTGTGTGTGATACATGTGTGTTACATGTGTGTGTTACATGTGTGATACATGTGTGATACATGTGTGTTACATGTGATACATGTGTGTTACATGTGTGTGTGTGTTACATGTGTGATACATGTGTGATACGTGTGTTACATGTGTGATACATGTGTGTTACATGTGTGATACATGTGTTACATGTGTGTGATACATGTGATACATGTGTGTTACATGTGTGTTACATGTGTGTGTGATACATGTGTGTTACATGTGTGTTACATGTGATACATGTGTGTAATACATGTGTGATACATGTGTGTTACATGTGTGATACATGTGTGTGTGATACATGTGTGTTACATGTGTGATACATGTGTGATACATGTGTGTGTGATACATGTGTGTTACATGTGTGATACATGTGTGTGTGATACATGTGTGTTACATGTGTGATACATGTGTGATACATGTGTGTTACATGTGTGTTACATGTGTGATACATGTGTGATACATGTGTGTTACATGTGTGTTACATGTGTGTTACATGTGTGATACATGTGTGTTACATGTGTGTGTGATACATGTGTGTTACATGTGTGTTACATGTGATACATGTGTGTAATACATGTGTTACATGTGTGATACATGTGTGTACATGTGTGATACATGTGTGATACATGTGTGTTACATGTGTGATACATGTGTGTTACATGTGTGTGATACATGTGTGATACATGTGTGTGTGATACATGTGTGTTACATGTGTGATACATGTGTATATGTGTTACATGTGTGATACATGTGTGTTACATGTGTGATACATGTGTGATACATGTGTGTTACATGTGTGATACATGTGTGTTACATGTGTGATACATGTGTGATGCATGTTTGTTACATGTGTGATACATGTGTGTTACATGTGTGATACATGTGTGTTACATGTGTGATACATGTGTGTTACATGTGATACATGTGTGTTACATGTGTGTTACATGTGTGATACATGTGTGTTACATGTGTGATACATGTGTGTTACATGTGTGATATGTGTGTTACATGTGTGTTACATGTGATACATGTGTGTAATACATGTGTGTTACATGTGTGATACATGTGTATATGTGTTACATGTGTGATACATGTGTGATACATGTGTGTTACATGTGATATGTGTGTATACATGTGTGTGTTACATGTGTGATACATGTGTGTTACATGTGTGTTACATATGTGTGATACATGTGATACATGTGTGATACGTGTGTGATACATGTGTGATACGTGTGTTACGTGTGTGATACGTGTGTGATACGTGTGTGATACGTGTGTGATACATGTGTGATACATGTGTTATACGTGTGTGATACGTGTGTGATACGTGTGTGATACGTGTGTTATACGTGTGTGATACGTGTGTGATACGTGTGTTATGTGTGATACATGTGTGATACATGTGTGATACATGTGTGTGTGATACATGTGTGATACATGTGTGATACATGTGTGATACATGTGTGATACATGTGTGTTACATGTGTGATACATGTGTGATACATGTGTGTTACATGTGTGATACATGTTATGATACATGTGTGATACATGTGTGATACATGTGATATATATGTTACATGTGTGTTACATGTGTGTGATACATGTGTGATACATGTGTGTTACATGTGTGTTACATGTGATACATGTGTGTGTAATACATGTGTGTTACATGTGTGATACATGTGTGTGATACATGTGTGTTACATGTGATACATGTGTGTTACATGTGTGTGTGATACATGTGTGTTACATGTGTGATACATGTGTGATACATGTGTGATACATGTGTGTTACATGTGTGTGTTACATGTGTGATACATGTGTTACATGCATGTGATATATGTGTGTATATGTGATACATGTGTGATACATGTGTGATACATGTGTGATACATGTGATACATGTGTGTTACATGTGATACATGTGTGTTACATGTGTAATACATGTGTGATACATGTGTGATACATGTGTGTTACATGTGTGATACATGTGTGTTACATGTGTGTGTGATACATGTGTGTTACATGTGTGTGTGATACATGTGTGTTACATGTGTGTGTGATACATGTGTGTTACATGTGTGTGTGATACATGTGTTACATGTGTGATACATGTGTGATACATGTGTGTTACATGTGTGTTACATGTGTGTTACATATGTGATATGTGTGATACATGTGTGTGATACATGTGTGTTACATGTGTGTGTGATACATGTGTGATACATGTGTGTTACATGTGTGATACATGTGTGGGTGATACATGTGTGTTACGTGTGTGTTACATGTGTGATACATGTGTATATACATGTGTTACATGTGTGTTACATGTGTGTGTGATACATGTGTGTTACATGTGTTACATGTGTGTATACATGTGATACATGTGTTATATGTGTTACATGTGTGTTACATGTGATATGTGTTATATGTGTTACATGTGTATTACATGTGTGTGATACATGTGTTACATGTGTTACATGTGTGTGATACATGTGTGTTATGTGTACATGTGTGATACATGTGTTACATGTGTTTATGTGATACATATGTGTTACATGTGTGTATATACATGTGTTATGTGTTACATGTGTGTTACATGTGTGATACATGTGTGTTACATGCGTGTGTTACATGTGAGTTACATGTGTGTTACATGTGTGTGTGATACATGTGTGTGATACATGTGTGATTATATGTGATTACATGTGTTACATGTGTGATATATGTGTGTAACATGTCTGTTACATTTGTGTTACATGCGTGTGTTACATGTGTGTGATACATGTGTGTTACATGTGTGTGTTACATGTGAGTTACATGTGTGATACATGTGTGTTACATGTGTGTTACATGTGAGTTACATGTGTGTGATACATGTGTGTTACATGTGTGTGATACATGTGTTACATGTGTGTGTGATACATGTGTGTTACATGTGTGTGTGATACATGTGTGTTACATGTGTGTTACATGTGTGTTACGTGTGTGTAATACATGTGTGTTACATGTGTGTGTGATACATGTGTTACATGTCATTTACATGTGTGATACATGTGTGTTACATGTGTGTGATACATGTGTGTTACATGTGTGTGTGATACATGTGTGTTACATGTGTGTTACATGTGTGTTACATGTGTGATACATGTGTGATACATGTGTTACATGTGTGTTACATGTGTGATACATGTGTGTTACATGTGTGATACATGTGTGTTACATGTGTGATACATGTGTGTTACATGTGTGTTACATGTGTGTGATACATGTGTGTACATGTGTTACATGTGTGTGTTACATGTGTGTTACATGTGTGTGATACATGTGTGTTACATGTGTGATACATGTGTGATACATGTGTTACATGTCATTTACATGTGTGATACATGTGTGTGTGATACATGTGTTACATGCATGTTACATGTGTGTGTTACATGCGAGTTACATGTGTGATACATGTGTGTAACATGTCTGTTACATTTGTGTTACATGTGTGATACATGTGAGTTACATGTTTGTTACATACACTGATCAGTACTATGAAGCACACTGAGCAGTACTATGAAGTACACTGAGCAGTACTTTGAAGTACACTGAGCAGTACTATGAAGTACACTGAGCAGTACTATGAAGTACACTGAGCAGTACTATGAAGTACACTGAGCAGTACTATGAAGCACACTGAGCAGTACTATGAAGTACACTGAGCAGTACTTTGAAGTACACTGAGCAGTACTATGAAGTACACTGAGCAGTACTATGAAGCACACTGAGCAGTACTTTGAAGTACACTGAGCAGTACTGAGCAGTACTATGAAGCACACTGAGCAGTACTATGAAGTACACTGAGCAGTACTATGAAGCACACTGAGCAGTACTATGAAGTACACTGAGCAGTACTATGAAGCACACTGAGCAGTACTATGAAGTACACTGAGCAGTACTATGAAGTACACTGAGCAGCAGGGCCGGAGTTGGGCCACTTTTCAGCCCGGGAATTTCAGGCTCAAGACCAGCCCACTTTTGTTATGGTAGTGGAAATTGGATAAATGAAGCAACAGTTCAGCTCTTACTATCCTGTAGTTCTTTTATTAATACCATGGTCCAACAAATAATGTAAAGGTTAAATACAACAATAATAATCCACTTAAGATGAGAAGTTAACAAAAAATATGCATAACATTAAAAAGGCAGAAGGGCGTAGCAGGGGTGTCAGAATCAGATTAGGCAGTAGGCCAGATTTGTTGGAGTGAGACCTCATGGGGGCCGTCATGGTCATGGTCATTATCATTTTTCTGCATGAGTATTATATAGTGGTGATTTACTCCTTTACTACACCCACTTCTGAGCAAACAATGCATATTGGTTCATCAAGTACTGTCATATACTGCTCTTTCTTAGAATATATAACTTTAATTCATATTGTTAGATTCGCATTGAAAATGCCGGAAGGTTATGTTTTGATCGCCGTGTATTTATTTATTTATTTATTTATTACCTTCGCATTGAAAATGCCGGAAGGTTATGTTTTGATCGCCGTGTTTTTATTTATTTATTTATTTATTTGTATGCGTGTTATTCGCAAAACTCAAAAAGTACTGAACCGAATCGCATGCAATTTGGTGGGATGATTGTTTCTTATCCGGGGACCAGTTGATTCGATTTTGGGATCTATCGGGTCAAAGGTCAAAGGTCAAAGGTCATGAACAGGTCAAAATCTTTCGCAGAACTCAAAAAGTATTGAACCGAATCGCATGAAATTTGGTGGGATGATTGTTTATTATCCGGGGACCAGTTGATTAGATTTTGGGATCGATCGGGTCAAAGGTCAAGGTCAAAGGTCATGAACAGGTCAAAATCTTTCGCAGAACTCAAAAAGTATTGAACCGAATCGCATGAAATTTGGTGGGATGATTGGTTATTATCCGGGGACCATTTGATTAGATTTTGGGATCAATCGGGTCAAAGGTCAAGGTCAAGGTCATGGAAAGGTCAACATCTTTTTACGATAGCACGATACATTTTGGTCCAATTGGCATGCAACTAATGCCAAAATGTTCATAATTCAATGCCCAATCTTGTGATATGCGAAGGTATGCGCTCTACCGAGTGCCCGTTCTAGTTTATTTATTTATTTATTTGTATGCGTGTTATTCGCAAATCTCAAAAAGTATTGAACCGAATCGCATGAAATTTGGTGGGATGATTGTTTATTATCCGGGGACCAGTTGATTAGATTTTGGGATCGATCGGGTCAAAGGTCAAAGGTCATGAACAGGTCAAAATCTTCGCAGAACTCAAAAGTATTGAACCGAATCGCATGAAATTTGGTGGGATGATTGTTTATTATCCGGGGACCAGTTGATTAGATTTTGGGATCGATCGGGTCAAAGGTCAAAGGTCATGAACAGGTCAAAATCTTCGCAGAACTCAAAAAGTATTGAACCGAATCGCATGAAATTTGGTGGGATGATTGTTTATCATCCGGGGACCAGTTGATTAGATTTTGGGATCGATCGGGTCAAAGGTCAAAGGTCATGAACAGGTCAAAATCTTTCGCAGAACTCAAAAAGTATTGAACCGAATCGCATGAAATTTGGTGGGATGATTGGTTATTATCCGGGGACCAGTTGATTAGATTTTGGGATCGATCGGGTCAAAGGTCAAGGTCATGGAAAGGTCAAACTCTTTTGTTACCATAGCACGATACATTTTGTCCAATTGGCATGCAACTAATGCCAAAATGTTCATAATTCAATGCCCAATCTTGTGATATGCGAAGGTATGCGCTCTACCAAGTGCCCATTCTAGTTTCCTCTGTTATCCTCTCTACATGTCCCTGTAGTCATGGCCTCCTCATTGCAAATGTCGGGCTCATCATTTTCAGCAGGAGACTGTCTTATCTGCTGCTCCGAAGCTACAAAGAAAAATGAAGTCATATAACTGCATACTTCAATATCAATAGTATATATCAATATTTCCATAATATTTGCAAAGTCTATGGATCGCCATATTTTGGGTGAGATAAAAAGGCTAATATTTTAATTCAATGTAATATTTTGCTTGGGAATAGGTTGACAACGCTACAATGATATTAATCAAGGCTACAACGTTAGCCGAATAGTTATGTTGCTAATCATTAGGCCTTTGTCTCTCTTTACCAGTTGCCACTTGTGTTTGTCCTCTTGAAAATAAATCTGTAAGCTTGGCACATTTGGCAGCATCCTCCTCCAATGCCTTTCTTTTTTTCAACCTGGCTTTTCCAGCCCCTCCTGCCCTCTTCCTCCCGCCCAACCTCCCTGACGCGTATCGTTGCGGTCGGGCCGGCCCAGATTATCAGGAGCTGAGAAAACTTTTTGGAAAAGACAGCGAAGGGCCGAACCAACTCGATTAGGAAGTGCTCCTCTCCCAAATTGAGTTGGTTGGTTCCATAATGGACTGAACCAACTCTATTATTTGGGAGGGGTGAACTTCCTCGCATGGTACAACCCATGCAGAGGCTGCGGTGTCAGAATACGGTACGTGTTTAGCCCACTTTAAGAGAAGATGGACTAACATGAAAAATGTCAACAAATACAATCCTCGACCGGCCCAGAAGTGAAGCGGCCCACCGGGAACTCTCCCGATTCTCCCGATTACCCACCCCGGGCCTGCTGAGCAGTACTATGAAGTACACTGAGCAGTTCTTTGAAGTACACTGAGCAGTACTTTGAAGTACACTGAGCAGTACTATGAAGTACACTGAGCAGTACTATGAAGTACACTGAGCAGTACTATGAAGTACACTGAGCAGTACTTTGAAGTACACTGAGCAGTACTATGAAGTACACTGAGCAGTACTTTGAAGTGACCTGCTGTCCTCAGCATGAGTCTGGAGGAAGACGCCCGCTGGCTGGACTGGGTCACCAACCAGTTCCAGAGCATCGCTGGAGACGACCAGGAGATCGACCTGGAGGAGTTCAAGACGGCCCTGAAGGTCAAGGATGTGAGCCGTGCTGTACTACTGTCAGGGTGCAGGTACTACCGCCAGGTGGACCCCGTCCAGGTGGTTATCTCGTGTTTTCTCTCGGCAGTCCTTCTTCGCCGAGCGTTTCTTCGCGCTGTTCGACTCTGACGGCAGCGGCTCCATCAGCCTGGACGAGCTGCTGAAGGCTCTGGACCTCCTGATCCACGGCAGCGAGACGGACAAGCTCAAGTTCCTGTTCCAGGTCTACGACGTGGACGGTACCGAGAGCACGCTGCATTCTCTCTCCCGACCACCAGGGGGCGACTCCTCTGGTTGTATAGAAGTATATGCTTCATGTGTTAAAGCTGCATTCTCTCTCCCGACCAACAGGGGGCGACTCCTCTGGTTGTATAGAAGTCTATGCTTCATGTGTTAAAGCTGCATTCTCTCTCCCGACCACCAGGGGGCGACTCCTCTGGTTGTATAGAAGTATATGCTTCATGTGTTAAAGATGCATTCTCTCTCCCGACCACCAGGGGGCGACTCCTCTGGTTGTATAGAAGTATATGCTTCATGTCTTAAAGCCGCATTCTCTCTCCTGACCACCAGGGGGCGACTCCTCTGGTTGTATAGAAGTATATGCTTCATGTGTTAAAGCTGCATTCTCTCTCCTGACCACCAGGGGGCTCCTCTGGTTGTATAGAAGTATATGCTTCATGTCTTAAAGCTGCATTCTCTCTCCTGACCACCAGGGGGCTCCTCTGGTTGTATAGAAGTCTATATAATGACTCTACTTCTCTTGATGTTTTCCCTCAGTAAACATTGTAAACTTGAGTTTGTGTCTCCGTCTCTAGCTTCAAGTCTTCTTCTATACAGCATGATGTCATCGTTTAACAGACCATAATATGCGTCCTTCCTGCAGGCAGCGGTTCCATCGACCCCGACGAGCTGCGCACGGTCCTGAAGTCGTGTCTGCGTGAGAGCGCCATCTCTCTGCCGGAGGAGAAGCTGGACGACTTGACGCTGGCGCTGTTCGAGTCGGCCGACAAGGACGGCAGCGGCTCCATCACCTTCGAGGAGCTGAAGGCGGAGCTGGAGAACTTCCCCGAGGTGATGGAGAACCTCACCATCAGGTCAGCACCTCCTGCTGCTGCTGCTGCTCCTGCTGCTGCTCCTGCTGTTACTCCTGGTGTTCATTATTTATGTTGTTAACAACATTTCGTCCTCTTCCTCTTCTTCATCCTTCTCCTACTGCTCCTCCTCCTGCTCCTCCTCTCCACCCTACTCCTCTTCCTCCTCCTCCTCTCACTCCTCCTCGTATTCCTCCCCCTCCTCTTTCTCCTCCCTCCCCCTCCTCTCCCTCGTCCTCCTCCTCCTCCTCCTCCTCTTATTCCTGCCCCTCCTCTTCCTCCTCTCTCTCCTCCTCCTGCTCCTCCTCCTCTTATTCCTCCCCCTCCTCCCCGTCCCCCTCCTCCTCCTCTTATTCCTCCCCCTCCTCCCCGTCCCCCTCCTTCTCCTCTTATTCCTCCCCCTCCTCTTCCTCCTCTCTCTCCTCCTCCTCTTCCTCCTCCTCCTCCTCTTATTCCTCCCCGTCCCCCTCCTCTTCCTCCTCCTCCCCCTCCTCTTTCTCCTTCATCCTCCTCTTCCTCCTCCTCCCCTCCTCCTCCTCCTCAGCGCTGCTAACTGGCTGAAGCCCCCTAAGGAGAAGCAGCAGAAGCAAGGTGCTCCTCGTTACCTGACGAGAGCGTACTGGCTGAACAACAGCAGGAAGCTGCTCTTCCTCGTCCTCTACACCTTCCTCAGTCTGCTCCTCTTCATCACGGCCATGATGCAGCACCGGCCTGGGGGGGGCTGGTTCATGGTGGCCAAGGGCTGTGGCCAGTGCCTCAACTTCAACTGCACCTTCATCATAGTAGGAGACACGAGGAGGCGGGACTTAGGGGACAGGACAGAGGAGGCGGGACTTAGGGGACAGGACAGAGGAGACAGGACTTAGGGGACAGGACAGAGGAGACAGGACTTAGAGGACAGGACAGAGAAGGCGTTACTTAGGGGACGGGACAGAGGAGGCGGGACTTAGGGGACAGGACAGAGAAGGCGGGACTTAGGGGACGGGACAGAGGAGACAGGACTTAGGGGACAGGACAGAGAAGGCGGGACTTAGGGGATGGGACAGAGGAGACAGGACTTAGGGGACAGGACAGAGAAGGCGGGACTTAGGGGACGGGACAGAGGAGGCGGGACTTAGGGGACAGGACAGAGGAGACGGGACTTAGGGGACAGGACAGAGAAGGCGGGACTTAGGGGACGGGACAGAGGAGGCGGGACTTAGGGGACAGGACAGAGGAGACAGGACTTAGGGGACAGGACAGAGGAGACAGGACTTAGGGGACAGGACAGAGAAGGCGGGACTTAGGGGACGGGACAGAGGAGATGGGACAGAGGAGACAGGACAGAGGGGACAGGACAGAGGAGGCGGGACTTAGGGGACGGGACAGAGGAGACAGGACTTAGGGGACAGGACAGAGGAGGCGGGACCCCTGTCTCCCCTCTCTCATGTCCCCTGTCTCACCTCTCTCATGTCCCCTGTCTCACCTCTCTGTTGTCCCCTGTCTCACCTCTCTCATGTCCCCTGTCTCACCTCTCTGTTGTCCCCTGTCTCACCTCTCTGATGTCCCCTGTCTCCCCTCTCTCATGTCCCCTGTCTCACCTCTCTGATGTCCCCTGTCTCACCTCTCTGATGTCCCCTGTCTCACCTCTCTCATGTCCCCTGTCTCCCCTCTCTGATGTCCCCTGTCTCACCTCTCTCATGTCCCCTGTCTCCCCTCTCTGATGTCCCCTGTCTCCCCTCTCTGATGTCCCCTGTCTCACCTCTCTCATGTCCCCTGTCTCCCCTCTCTCATGTCCCCTGTCTCACCTCTCTGATGTCCCCTGTCTCACCTCTCTCATGTCCCCTGTCTCCCCTCTCTGATGTCCTCTGTCTCACCTCTCTCATGTCCCCTGTCTCACCTCTCTGATGTCCCCTGTCTCACCTCTCTCATGTCTGTCTCACCTCTCTGATGTCCCCTGTCTCACCTCTCTCATGTCCCCTGTCTCACCTCTCTGATGTCCCCTGTCTCACCTCTCTCATGTCCCCTGTCTCACCTCTCTGATGTCCCCTGTCTCACCTCTCTCATGTCCCCTGTCTCACCTCTCTGATGTCCCCTGTCTCCCCTCTCTCATGTCCCCTGTCTCACCTCTCTGATGTCCCCTGTCTCACCTCTCTCATGTCCCCTGTCTCCCCTCTCTGATGTCCCCTGTCTCACCTCTCTGATGTCCCCTGTCTCACCTCTCTCATGTCCCCTGTCTCACCTCTCTGATGTCCCCTGTCTCACCTCTCTGATGTCCCCTGTCTCACCTCTCTCATGTCCCCTGTCTCCCCTCTCTGATGTGTCTCACCTCTCTGACGTGTCTCCCTCTCTGACGTGTCTCACCTCTCTGACGTGTCTCACCTCTCTGATGTGTCTCCCTCTCTTATGTGTCTCACCTCTCTTATGTGTCTCACCTCTCTCATGTCCCCTGTCTCCCCTCTCTGATGTCCCCTGTCTCACCTCTCTCATGTCCCCTGTCTCCCCTCTCTCCTGTCCCCTGTCTCACCTCTCTGATGTGTCTCACCTCTCTCATGTCCCCTGTCTCCCCTCTCTCATGTCCCCTGTCTCACCTCTCTGATGTCCCCTGTCTCACCTCTCTCATGTCCCCTGTCTCCCCTCTCTGATGTCCCCTGTCTCACCTCTCTGATGTCCCCTGTCTCACCTCTCTGATGTCCTCTGTCTCCCCTCTCTGATGTCCCTGTCTCACCTCTCTGATGTCCCTGTCTCACCTCTCTCATGTCCCCTGTCTCACCTCTCTGATGTCCCCTGTCTCACCTCTCTCATGTCCCCTGTGTCTCCCCTCTCTGATGTCCCCTGTCTCACCTCTCTGATGTCCCCTGTCTCACCTCTCTCATGTCCCCTGTCTCACCTCTCTGATGTCCCCTGTCTCACCTCTCTCATGTCCCCTGTCTCACCTCTCTCATGTCCCCTGTCTCACCTCTCTCATGTCCCCTGTCTCACCTCTCTGATGTCCCCTGTCTCACCTCTCTGATGTCCCCTGTCTCACCTCTCTGATGTCCCCTGTCTCACCTCTCTGATGTCCCCTGTCTCACCTCTCTCATGTCCCCTGTCTCCCCTCTCTGATGTCCTCTGTCTCCCCTCTCTGATGTCCCCTGTCTCCCCTCTCTCATGTCCCCTGTCTCCCCTCTCTGATGTCCCCTGTCTCACCTCTCTCATGTCCCCTGTCTCACCTCTCTCATGTCCCCTGTCTCACCTCTCTGATGTCCCCTGTCTCACCTCTCTGATGTGTCTCCCTCTCTTATGTGTCTCCCTCTCTTATGTGTCTCCCTCTCTGACGTGTCTCCCTCTCTAACGTGTCTCACCTCTCTGATGTGTCTCCCTCTCTGATGTCCCTGTCTCCCCTCTCTGATGTCCCTGTCTCCTCTCTGATGTCCCTGTCTCACCTCTCTCATGTCCCCTGTCTCCCTCTCTGATGTCCCCTGTCTCCCTCTCTGACGTGTCTCACCTCTCTAATGTGTCTCCCTCTCTGATGTGTCTCCCTCTCTTATGTGTCTCCCTCTCTTATGTGTCTCCCTCTCTGACGTGTCTCACCTCTCTTATGTCCCCTGTCTCCTCTCTGATGTCCTCTGTCTCCTCTCTGATGTCCCTGTCTCCCCTCTCTGATGTCCTCTGTCTCCCTCTCTGACGTGTCTCCCTCTCTCATGTCCCCTGTCTCACCTCTCTCATGTCCCTGTCTCCCTCTCTGATGTCCCCTGTCTCATCTCTCTCATGTCCCCTGTCTCCCCTCTCTGATGTCCCCTGTCTCCCCTCTCTGATGTCCCCTGTCTCACCTCTCTCATGTCCCCTGTCTCCCCTCTCTGATGTGTCTCACCTCTCTGATGTCCCCTGTCTCACCTCTCTCATGTCCCCTGTCTCCCCTCTCTGATGTCCCCTGTCTCATCTCTCTCATGTCTCACCTCTCTCATGTCCCCTGTTTCACCTCTCTCATGTCTCACCTCTCTCATGTCTCACCTCTCTGATGTCCCCTGTCTCCCCTCTCTCATGTCCTCTGTCTCCCCTCTCTCATGTCCCCTGTCTCACCTCTCTCATGTCCCCCAGGTGCTGATGCTGCGTCGCTTCCTCACCTGGCTGCGGGCCACCTGGGTGGTGCGGGTCTTGCCTCTGGACCAGAACATCCTGCTGCACCAGATCGTGGGCTACGCCATCCTCTGCTACACGCTGGTCCACACCACGGCACACGTCTTCAACTTCGGTACCGACTCAACCCGCCTCTGGTTCTTCCTCTCTCTATCACCATCGTCATCATCATCATCATCACCGTGGTGATGAGCGTCTCCTGTGTGCTGCAGTGCAGCTGTCTCAGACGGGGGACTACCGGCTGTGGGAGTACCTGCTGACCACCCGGCCCGGCATCGGCTGGGTGGGGGGGACGGCGTCTCTCACCGGGGTCGTGCTGCAGCTGGTGATCTGCCTCATGGTCCTCTGCTCCAGCACCTTCGTACGGCGCAGCGGGCACTTTGAGGTCTGTGAGGTGGTCTACTGGTCTCAGTCTGTGTCCTCAGGTGGTCTACTGGTCTCAGTCTGTGTCCTCAGGTGGTCTACTGGTCTCAGTCTGTGTCCTCAGGTGGTCTACTGGTCTCAGTCTGTGTCCTCAGGTGGTCTACTGGTCTCAGTCTGTGTCCTCAGGTGGTCTACTGGTCTCAGTCTGTGTCCTCAGGTGGTCTACTGGTCTCAGTCTGTGTCCTCAGGTGGTCTACTGGTCTCAGTCTGTTTCCTCAGGTGGTCTACTGGTCTCAGTCTGTATCCTCAGGTGGTCTACTGGTCTCAGTCTCTGTCCTCAGGTGGTCTACTGGTCTCAGTCTGTGTCCTCAGGTGGTCTACTGGTCTCAGTCTCTGTCCTCAGGTGGTCTACTGGTCTCAGTCTGTGTCCTCTGTCCTCAGGTGTTCTACTGGTCTCACCTGTCCTACATGTGGGTCTGGTCTCTGCTGATTGTCCACTGTGCAAACTTCTGGAAGTGGTTTGTGGTTCCTGGTCTGCTCTTCATTCTGGAGAAGGTTGTGGGACTCGCCGTGGCTCGTATGGGAGGTCTTTACATCGTAGAGGTCAACCTGCTGCCCTCCAAGGTGAGTCAGCATGGCGTGAATCATGACCAATGAGTCATGACCAATGAGTCATGACCCGATGAGTCATGACCAATGAATTATGACCAATGAGTCATGACCCGATGAGTCATGACCAATGAATCATGACCAATGAGTCATGACCCAATGAGTCATGACCAATGAGTCATGACCAATGAATCATGACCAATGAGTCATGAGATCATGAATCATGACCAATGAGGCATGACCTGATGAGTCATGACCAATGAGTCATGACCTCATGAGTCATGACCTGATGAGTCATGACCAATGAGTCATGACATCATGAATCATGACCAATGAGGCATGACCTGATGAGTCATGACCTCATGACCTGATGAGTCATGACCTGATGAGCCATGACAAATGAGTCATTACCTCATGAGTCATGACCAATGAGTCATGGCTAATGAGTCATTACCTGATGAGTCATGACCTGATGAGTCATTACCTCATGAGTCATGACCTGATGAGTCATGACCTGATGAGTCATTACCTCATGAGTCATAACCTCATGAGTCATGACCAATGAGTCATGGTCAATGAGTCATTACCTCATGAGTCATGACCTCATGAGTCATGACCTGATGAGTCATTACCTCATGAGTCATTACCTCATGAGTCATGACCTGATGAGTCATTACCTCATGAGTCATGACCAATGACTCATGACCTGATGGGTCACTACTCATTGGTCCAGTCTAGTTTAGGAGGCGGGGCTTCTGCTTCCTTTCCAGAGGTGTGATGTTTTATCTTTTAACCTTCCTCTAGAAAGTGTTCATAATAATCAAGAGCAACTCGGTCCCAACTATTAGTCCAATGACACTGATGAGCTGGTAGTGAATGTGAAGGTGAGGTGGTGATTGGTCCGTGTGTGTCAGGTGACTCACCTGGTGATCAGACGTCCTCAGTTCTTCCACTTCAAGCCTGGAGATTATGTTTACATCAACATCCCGACCATCGCCAAGTACGAGTGGCACCCCTTCACCGTCAGCAGCGCGCCAGAGCAGTCAGGTATACATGTACACACATATCCACATATATATAGATACATGTACACATGTGTATATGTGATGTGACCTCTGACCTTTAGAGAGTCTGTGGCTCCACATCCGCTCCATGGGTCAGTGGACCAACCGTCTGTACGAGTACTTCAGACAACCTGAGAGCCCAGACCTGAACCCCAAGAGCCTGGAGGCCAGTCTGAGGACCCGGAGACAGAGGAGGACGACCCAGGTGTGTACATGTACACATGTACACATACATACATCCTATATATATATATATGTGTGTGTACTCTTCACAGGAGGTCTTATTCAGCTCAACAAACGGGACCGTGGCCTCCAATGAGGACGACGCCGTCGAGCTGATGATGTATCGTCAGAACGGATCCTGGTCCGACGTCGTGCCGGTCCAGGTCCAGGTCCAGGTCTCGGACCCGGACCCGGTATCGGACCAGGACCCCCCGACGTCTGGATCCCAGGGCCCGGCAGAGCCCCTTGCAGACAGGCTGGAGCCGGCAGAGCGAGGAGAGGCTCCTCCCCTCAGAGAGGCTCCTCCCCTGATAGAGGCTCCTCCCCTCAGAGAGGTGCCACCAGTCTCAGTTAGTTCTCCTCACTTCCTCTTCCTGTCTGACCTCTGACCTCCAACCTGCAGGTTCCTGCCAAGTTCACTGAGAACCACAGATTCTGTGACATCAAGGTGAGCACATATATATATACACTATAATGTACATCATGTGTGTGTATATACACTATAATGTACATCATGTGTATATATAGTATGAAATATACATATCATATATACACTATAATGTAAGTGTGTGTGTGTGTGTGTGTGTGTGTGTGTGTGTGTGTGTGTGTGTGTGTGTGTGTGTGTGTGTGTGTGTGTGTGTGTGTGTGTGTGTGTGTGTGTGTGTGTGTGTGTGTGTGTGTGTGTGTGTGTGTGTGTGTCAGTGTTACATAGACGGACCATATGGGACCCCGACCAGACAGATCTTCACCTCGGAGCACGCGGTCCTGATCGGGGCCGGGATCGGGATCACGCCGTTCGCCTCCATCCTGCAGAGCATCATGTACCGGTGAGGTACCAGACTCTGGTTCTGGATCAGAGAGCAGGTTTAGCTAGTCCTCGTGAGGCCCTCATGGTCCTCGTGAGGCCCTGATGGTCTCGTGAGGCTCTGATGGTCTCGTGAGGCCCTGATGGTCCTCGTGAGGCCCTGATGGTCCTCGTGAGGCCCTGATGGTCTCGTGAGGCCCTGATGGTCTCGTGAGGCCCTGATGGTCTCGTGAGGCTCTGATGGTCCTCGTGAGGCCCTGATGGTCCTCGTGAGGCCCTGATGGTCCTCGTGAGGCCCTGATGGTCTCGTGAGGCTCTGATGGTCTCGTGAGGCCCTGATGGTCCTCGTGAGGCCCTGATGGTTTCGTGAGGCCCTGATGGTCTCGTGAGGCCCTGATGGTCTCGTGAGGCTCTGATGGTCCTCGTGAGGCCCTGATGGTCCTCGTGAGGCCCTGATGGTCCTCGTGAGGCCCTGATGGTCCGCGTGAGGCCCTGATGGTCTCGTGAGGCTCTGATGGTCCTCGTGAGGCCCTGATGGTTTCGTGAGGCCCTGATGGTCTCGTGAGGCCCTGATGGTCTCGTGAGGCCCTGATGGTCTCGTGAGGCCCTGATGGTCTCGTGAGGCTCTGATGGTCCTCGTGAGGCCCTGATGGTCTCGTGAGGCCCTGATGGTCTCGTGAGGCCCTGATGGTCTCGTGAGGCCCTGATGGTCCTCGTGAGGCCCTGATGGTCTCGTGAGGCTCTGATGGTCCTCGTGAGGCCCTGATGGTCTCGTGAGGCTCTGATGGTCTCGTGAGGCCCTGATGGTCCTCGTGAGGCCCTGATGGTCTCGTGAGGCCCTGATGGTCCTCGTGAGACCCTGATGGTCTCGTGAGGCTCTGATGGTCTCGTGAGGCCCTGATGGTCTCGTGAGGCTCTGATGGTCCTCGTGAGGCCCTAATGGTCCTCGTGAGGCCCTGATGGTCCTCGTGAGACCCTGATGGTCTCGTGAGGCCCTGATGGTCCTCGTGAGGCCCTGATGGTCTCGTGAGGCCCTGATGGTCCTCGTGAGACCCTGATGGTCCTCGTGAGGCCCTGATGGTCTCGTGAGGCTCTGATGGTCTCGTGAGGCCCTGATGGTCCTCGTGAGGCCCTGATGGTCTCGTGAGACCCTGATGGTCTCGTGAGGCCCTGATGGTCTCGTGAGACCCTGATGGTCTCGTGAGGCTCTGATGGTCTCGTGAGACCCTGGTGGTCCTCGTGAGACCCTGATGGTCTCGTGAGGCCCTGATGGTCTCGTGAGGCCCTGATGGTCCTCGTGAGGCCCTGATGGTCCTCGTGAGACCCTGGTGGTCCTCGTGAGGCCCTGATGGTCCTCGTGAGGCCCTGATGGTCCTCGTGAGGCCCTGATGGTCCTCCTCAGTTCCTGATGGTCTTGTGTGCTCCAGGTACCGCATGAGGAAGCAGAACTGCCCCAGCTGTAACTACTCCTGGTGCGAGAACATCAAACACAGCGAGATGAAGCTGCGTAAGGTAAGGACCGGCATCGCGGGCCGCTTGTGTGTGGTGTGAATGATGGTGGACTCCAGTCTGTTCTGGACCCTGCAGGTGGACTTCATCTGGATCAACAGAGACCAGAAGTCCTTTGAGTGGTTTGTGAGCCTTCTAACAAAACTGGAGATGGACCAGGCGGACGAGGAGCCCGAAGGTGAGAAGGACACAACGCTTTACAAGTCCAGCACTGAGAGAGCAGATGTTCACGGGCCAATCAGAACAGGGCCTCAATACCAGGGACGCCAAGTACGGACATGTGTACTTGGCTGTGTGTACTTTGGAGTGTGTACTTGTGAGTCCAGACGGGAGGAGCATGTGTTAGTGAGTCTGACCCATGGGTTGGTGAGTTGGTGAGTTGGTGGGTTGGTGGGTTGGTGGGTTGGTGGGTTGGTGGTTTAGTGGGTTGGTGAGTTGGTGGGTTGGTGGGTTGGTGGTTTAGTGGGTTGGTGAGTTGGTGGGTTGGTGGTTTAGTGGGTTGGTTGGTTGGTGGGTTGGTGAGTTGGTGGTTTAGTGGGTTGGTGAGTTGGTGGGTTGGTTGGTTGGTGGGTTGGTTGGTTGGTTCGTTGGTTGGTGGGTTGATGGTTAGGTGGGTTGGTTGGTTGGTGGGTTGGTGGTTTAGTGGGTTGGTGGGTTGGTTGGTTGGTGGTTTAGTGGGTTGGTGGGTTGGTTGGTGGGTTGGTGGGTTGGTTGGTGGTTTAGTGGGTTGGTGGGTTGGTTGGTGGTTTAGTGGGTTGGTGGGTTGGTTGGTTGGTGGTTTAGTGGGTTGGTGGGTTGGTTGGTTGGTGGTTTAGTGGGTTGGTGGGTTGGTTGGTGGTTTAGTGGGTTGGTGGGTTGGTGGTTTAGTGGGTTGGTTGGTGGGTTGGTTGGTTGGTTGGTGGGTGGGTTGGTGGATTGGTGGGAGAAGGAAAAGAGAAAGACCTTTCCCAGACAGATGACCCTGACCCCGATCAGAACCTGTGTTGACGCTCTGCCTCTGTCAGGCCGCTTCCTGGAGATGCACATGTACATGACGTCAGCGCTCAGCAAGAACGACATGAAGGCCATCGGCCTGCAGATGGCGCTGGACCTGCTGGCCAAGAAGGAGAAGAAGGACTCCATCACCGGACTGAGGACCAGAACCCAACCGGGACGCCCCGAGTGGGCCAAGGTGAGGACACACTGACCGAAACCTGTTCCAGACCCGGTTTAAGTGAGGCTTATCTTAAACCTATTCCAGGTCCGGTTTAACTGAGGCTAACTTAAACCCGCTGCAGGTTTAACTCTACTTGCGTCTAAGGGTTGTACGGTGCTTCACACCTGTCGTGCGTTCCAGGTGTTCCAGAAGATGTCGGAGGAGAACAAAGGGAAAGTCCACGTGTTCTACTGCGGCTCCACGGCGCTGGCCAAGGTCATCAAGGCCCAGTGTGAGGCCTTCAGCTTCAACTTCTACAAGGAGAACTTCTGAGGGTGTGTGTGTGCGTGTGCGTGTGTATGTCTGTGGATGTGAGTCTGTGTGTGTGTGTGTGTATGTATGTCTGTGTGTGTTTGTAACTGTGTCTGTGTGTGCCTGTGTGAGTGAGTGTGTGTGTATGTATGTGTGTGATTATGTCTGTGTGTGTCTGAGTATGTCTGTGTGTGAGTGTGTGTGTGTAACAAAACATGTGTAATATGTAGGGCTGTCAGCGTTAACGCGTTAATCTATGCGATTAATTTGGCCGCGTTAACGCACTAAAATATCAAGCCGCGGCAGTACGGTTTAACACTGTTTCCGTTTTTAAAACAATTATTTCTCCGCGAAAATAAGGAGCATAAATCAGTTTAACTCGTGGATGAATCAGTCGGGTTTCCTCCTGCTCCTCCTTCCTCCCGTCTCCCCCTCTGATACACAGAGGAACGAAGGGGCGACGTGTCGGGTGACGCGGCGCGGAAAGAACGCGACACACGAAACCTTCACCGTGATTGGTCAATCCGTTTGTCTGTCAACATTTTGCGAAAAAAACAACCAATGAACACTCAGTAAATCACAAAGGACCTCCCAACACACAGCTGAGGCTCATTAGCAGCCTGTCAGTCAGAGAACCAGAGAACACGGCGCGAGGACCAACTGAGCCTCATTGTATAGAGCTGAGATTGTTCTGGAATGTTTGATGTATAACACGTGGGTATGTGTCATATGAAAACGCCTTTAAAAGGTGAATTTACATTTTTCTGGAAAATGTATAAAATGAGCCCCGCCTCCAGGTTAACGTGACATATGTGAATGTCAGTCAGTTACCAAGGCCACTGGTTCTGCTGTTCAGTGTTAAAGATGACAGGACCAATGGGGTCTCAATATACTTCTTTTTTTTTACTAATCTGGATGTTTCACTGAAGAAACAATTTATCATCCACAATATTAAATACCTCGCTGGCACTGTATATGTAGGAGCCTCTTTGAAAACACAGCTCTGTGTGAAGTTTTGTCTTTAAAAAGAAGAAAAAAAACTTTTAATCGCGATTAATGAATTTCAAAATTTGCGATTAATTAGTTAATTTTATTTAATCGATTGACAGCCCTAGTAATATGTGATTGGCATCATTTATTTATATATATATAATTATATAAGTATATATACATATATATATGTATATATATATAGTCAGGTCATATATATAATTATATATATATATAGTCAGGTTATATATATAATTATATATATATATATACACACATATATATATAATTATATATATAATGATATTTTCACTGGTCAGTTCATTAAACAGTTTCTTTCATTCTTTCTTCGTCTCTCAAACATTTGACATCTTGTTTTCATTTAATGTCAAATAAATGTATTTTCATTGCAAATAAAACTAAAAATCAGATGTCATGCTTTATTGTTATTTATGTATTATGTTCGTTTTTTGTGAGGACTAATAAATTACTGGAATAATAAATGTTCAGTTTATTCATATTTCTTCCATAAAATAAAGAAATTACCCAGATTGTGAAAGCATCCAGGTCTTCTAATCGATGTCAGAGCAGCCGATCGATGCTTCACACTCACTGGAAATAATCGTATTAGTTTTTAAATATTCATATAAATTGTGAGGGATGTATTTGTTGATTTAATTCCGCATGAGAGAGTGCGATACACGCCCTCGTTGTGTTGAACTTGTCTGTTCGATGCGCGACGCTCTTCGTTCGGTTGGTCAGCCTGCGTGTGTGTGCGGCTACTAGCGGCTAGCTACTAGCAGCTAGCTAGGTGCGCAGAAGCAGCGTCGCCTATAGCAGCTGGAGAAACATGAAACACTAGAATCGTTTCTGCTCAACGAGCCCAGGACTCAGCTCATAGGAGGCTCGGGACCCGGAGGACCCGAACCGGAAGTCGAGCGGAACTGGACCGGTCTTCGGGGGATCCAGACTTATATCCACTGTTAGCTGTTAGCTGTGATGGAACATCCGGGCAACGATCGATAAAGAAGGTAGGCCGCTCTCTCCTCATCGATCTTCTCTCTTCTGATCTATCCTCTCTCTCCCAATCGACCCGGTCGATCAAACGTGCTGTTTAGTTCACGGTGACGTCATTAAACCCACAAAGAACCGAGAAGTATGGATCGTCGTAATAACTATACTCGCAAAAAAGCTAATTTAGCTCCATGGTTAGCTGCTTTTGAAATGGTTTAGACCCGAGCTAACGCCATCCAGACTACCCTCTCTGGGTTTAGACCCGAGCTAACGCCATCCAGACTACACTCTCTGGGTTTAGACCCGAGCTAACGCCATCCAGACTACCCTCTCTGGGTTTAGATCCAAGCTAACACCATCTAGACTGCCTTCTCAGGGTTTAGACCCGGGCCAACGCCATCCAGACTACCCTCCTTTTAGGGGTTAGACCCGAGCTAATGCCATCCAGACTACCCTGTCAGGGTTTAAACCTGAGCCAGCGCCATCCAGACTACTCTCTCTAGGTTTAGACCCGAGCTAACACCATCCAGACTACTCTCTCTAGGTTTAGACCCGAGCTAACACCATCCAGACTACTCTCTCTAGGTTTAGACCCGAGCTAACACCATCCAGACTACTCTCTCTAGGTTTAGACCCGAGCTAACACCATCCAGACTACTCTCTCTAGGTTTAGACCCGAGCTAACACCATCCAGGCTACTCTCTCTAGGTTTAGACCCTAGCTAACACCATCCAGGCTACTCTCTCTAGGTTTAGACCCGAGCTAACACCATCCAGACTACTCTCTAGGTTTAGACCCTAGCTAACACCATCCAGGCTACTCTCTCTAGGTTTAGACCCGAGCTAACACCATCCAGACTACTCTCTCTAGGTTTAGACCCGAGCTAACACCATCCAGACTACTCTCTCTAGGTTTAGACCCGAGCTAACACCATCAGGCTACTCTCTCTAGGTTTAGACCCGAGCTAACACCATCCAGACTACTCTCTCTAGGTTTAGACCCGAGCTAACACCATCCAGACTACTCTCTCTAGGTTTAGACCCGAGCTAACACCATCCAGACTACTCTCTCTAGGTTTAGACCCGAGCTAACACCATCCAGACTACTCTCTCTAGGTTTAGAGCTGTTCATTGACCCACTAAGGGTCATATAATAGAAACAAGAGGTTTAATAACTAAAGAGATAAAACACATGTATCTTATTCAAAGAAGAGAAGGATCTAATATCAACGTTAAATTCAGTCTTTATTTTACTTTAAATAAGAAAAACATTGATATATTATTCATAATTCATCCAGATACATTTTTAAACTGACGATCAATTTTGCTGAGATCTTATTCGTTGAACTTTCTTTATATCATTTGACATTCGTAGTTAAAATACATAAAGATGTTCCTATAAGTGCTGAGCTACTTTACTCTGCGTGTTATATTGTGTCTTTATTGTGACGTTAAGGACCTTTAATGACATGAGGATGCCTCTGAGGACCAGGGTCACGTTGGACTGTTTTCAGAAGTCCTTGATATTCTTAACCTCGTGGTTTTGGTTTCTAACGTGAGGTTTACACGATGTGCTGCTGCTGTGTGTACTGGATCATATGTCATGTTCTGAGGCTGGATTGATTGATTGATTGGTTGATTGATTGGTAATTGGAGATCAGCAGCTCACTGTGGAGCTAAACATCTGTTCTTACGTGCAGCTGTGGCGACTTGAGTTGGTTGGTAATCTGATTACTTTACTAATAACACACTTTACAGCTATTGAGTACAATCAATATGATGATACATGGGTCTAGTGATAATAACGTGTTGTGATAATATGGTATAGTGGCTAAGAGATAGTTATAAAATCGTATTGTGATTATGTCGTATAGTGATAATATCATATAATGATAATATCACCATAATATCCCATGGTGATATTATCGTATGGTGACTAGGGTATAGAGATATTATCGTATGGTGACTATGGTATAGAGATATTATCGTATGGTGACTATGGTATAGAGATATTATCGTAAATATAATAACGTAAAGCTTTGTTTTGGTTCTTCTTTCTAACTGCAGCATTCGTCACACGTGATGTGTTCAAGGACCGTCGGAACGATGAGATGTGATTGTCTTTACAGTGTTGTGGATTGTTTAAAGGGTTCTGGGCTCAGACGGTGACCCGACCTCTTCTCTCTCAGCCTCCACTCTGCATGGCGCCGGGCTGGCAGCAGAGGGACTGAGCAGCCAATCAGCTGGCGGCAGCGACATGGCGTCCCGCCACAGGAACTCGGTGCGGATCCTGTCCACCCGGGAGCGAGGCTCCCAGACCTTCGGCTCCCAGAGGCTCCTGCAGCTGCTGGTGGAGGAGAAGGTCCGCTGGATGAAATGGCAGAGTCAGGTATGACGTTCACGAGGCGGAGCCGTAACATACGTGACGTGCCTGCTGACGTGTGGTATTAAGGGTTTCACAGGCTGCTGACCTCTGACCCTCAGGCCCTCTCAGCCTGAACCACAGAAGCGTGTAACCAGCGTCGGAAATACACGAGGGCAAAGGGCAGTACTGCCTCTAAGAAATATAATGTTGCCCCTGATGTCACGAGGAGAGGAGCAAAAAACGCCCCCATCACCTCCTCAAAAAATTCTGATGATTTAATAGCGTTTTGTTTTTCTTTGTTGTGTGTGTCCTGTCTGTATTGCTAGGTTGGTACACACAAAAATTCAATAAATCTAATTTGGAATTTTTTTTAAACATAGAAATAAGTTGTAATAGTTAGTAGTTGTTTTAAAAAATGTAATAACAATAAACAACCACAAAGAAATAAGAATACAATTTAATATAGTTGTCAGATTTTTGTTAAAACCGCCTAATAGTCTTATTATAGCCTAATAGTCTTATTATAGCCTAATAGTCTTATTATTGCCTAATAGTCTTATTATAGCCTAATAGTCTTATTATTGCCTAATAGTCTTATTATAGCCTAATAGTCTTATTATTGCCTAATAGTCTTATTATTGCCTAATAGTCTTATTATAGCCTAATAGTCTTATTATTGCCTAATAGTCTTATTATAGCCTAATTGTCTTATTATTGCCTAATAGTCTTATTATTGCCTAATAGTCTTATTATTGCCTAATAGTCTTATTATAGCCTAATAGTCTTATTATAGTCTTATTATAGCCTAATAGTCTTATTATTGCCTAATAGTCTTATTATAGCCTAATAGTCTTATTATTGCCTAATAGTCTTATTATAGCCTAATAGTCTTATTATTGCCTAATAGTCTTATTATAGCCTAATAGTCTTATTATTGCCTAATAGTCTTATTATAGCCTAATAGTCTTATTATAGTCTTATTATAGCCTAATAGTCTTATTATAGCCTAATAGTCTTATTATAGCCTAATAGTCTTATTATAGCCTAATAGTCTTATTATTGCCTAATAGTCTTATTATAGCCTAATAGTCTTATTATTGCCTAATAGTCTTATTATAGTCTTATTATTGCCTAATAGTCTTATTATTGCAATTTTTATGACAATTGCTCATATCCTGTAAGCCTAAATAAGTATGTTTATTATTTTTGAACAAAGGTTAAATGTTATTTCACAAGTTTTAAAAAGTGTCAGTCAACATGTGTAGACGTCCGCCCTGTGTGACGCAGGAGAGTCTGAGCTCTCTGTTTGTGTCCCTGACAGAAAGTGGAGCTGCCGGACAGCCCTCGCTCCACCTTCCTGCTGGCCTTCAGCCCCGACAGGTGAGGCCACCTCGCACACGCGTGTGCTGTAGCGCCTTCATTGCAGCAGCTTGGTAGTCATGACGAACTCCTCCTGCTTCTCCTAGAACCCTGATGGCCTCCACGCACGTCAACCACAACATCTACATCACGGAGGTGAAGACTGGAAAGTGCCTCCATTCCCTCGTGGGCCACCGTCGGACCCCCTGGTGCGTGACCTTTCACCCCACCATCCCCGGCCTGGTGGCCTCCGGGTGCCTTGACGGCGAAGTCCGGATCTGGGATCTGCATGTGAGGCTCTGAAGCACCCCAGGGGGTCCCTGCCGACTCCTTCGCAATGAGAAGGCGCTGCGGTGACCGCGGTGTAATACCTGTGCTCTCCTGCAGGGCGGCAGCGAGAACTGGTTCACGGAGAGCAACGTGGCCATCGCGTCGCTGGCCTTCCACCCGACCGCCCAGCTGCTGCTCATCGCCACCAACAACGAGCTGCACTTCTGGGACTGGAGCCGGCCGGAGCCCTTCGCCGTGGTGAAGACAGGCAGCGACACGGAGAGAGTCCGGTGAGAGCGGGGGAGGAGCCACGGGCCCTTCAAAACAAGAGCGCACTTAAAAACTAGAACGGGCACTCGGTAGAGCGCAGACCTTCGCATATCACAAGATTGGGCATTGAGTTATGAACGTTTTGGCATTAGTTGCCAATTGGATAGAAATTGACCGCTATGGTAAAAAGAAGATTTTTACCTTTTCTTGACCTTTGACCCGATCAATCCCAAAATCTAATCAAATGGTCCCCGGATAATAACCAATTATCCCACCAAATTTCATGCGATTCGGTTCCATACTTTTTGAGTTATGCGAGTAACACGCGTACAAATCAATAAATAAATACACGGCGATCAAAACATAACCTTCTGCATTTTCAATGCGACGGTAATAAGACACGCTTAAGGTTTCTTTGCCTCGGGGATGGAAATAACCGAGACCGTGGCGTCTCCATTCGGGGTTCGTACGGTCAGGGAAAACCTGGAAAAGTCATGGAATTTTAAAATAGTCATTTCCAGGCCTGGAAAAGTCATGAAAAAAATTAAATCATAAAAGTTTTGGAAAAGTCATGGAATTTGTTATTATCACATGTTCATTTACGCCGAGTTTGAAATAATGAATATGTTTTTTAAAGAAAGACGCTCAAAATGTAAGCCGCTGTACGCTCTCAATGCGCAACATTTTCTAAATGTTTCATGTTTATACCGAGATTTCAGTTTGGTCATGGACATCTGGATTAAAGTCCTGGAAATCCACTGGTCAGAATGTGTAAGAACCCTGTCTGTTGTATCCACGCATCAAGTCTTCACTGTTATTGTATGTTTATTATAATATTTAAAATCACACGTCCCCCTGCTGGCCACTGAATGAACTGTCCCTCCAGGCTGGTGCGGTTCGACCCTCTCGGTCACAACCTCCTGACGGCGATCGTGAACCCGTCCAATCAGCAGGTGAGCCCCCGTTGTCGCTTCCTCTTGTCGGCGGCGTGCCGAGCGGCGTCCTCACGCCTGCCGTGTGTTTCAGAGCGAGGAGGACTCGGAGGTGCCCATGGACAGCGTGGAGATGCCTCACTTCCGCCAGCGCTCCTTCCTGCCGTCGCAGCCGGTGCGCCGCACGCCCATCCTCCACAACTTCCTCCACATCCTGTCGTCCCGCTCCCCGGGCGCTCAGCCGGGCGGCGAGCAGCCGCGGCCTCTCGGCGACGGCGGAGGCGGCGCGGGAGAATCTCCCAGCGTGCCCCTGGCCCAGTACCCCGGCGCCGAGCGCGGGCCCCCCTTCCCGGGCTGCACTCAGCACCTGGGCATGGTGTGCCTGTGCAGCCGCTGCTCCGCCGGCCGCAACCCTCCCCCGGCGGGCGACGCCCCCCCGCCCGACCCCCGGGTGGCGCCCGACGCCGCCCAGCCTTCCCCGGCTTCCACGTTCTCCTCGGCCCGCACGGAGCCCCGGCAGCCCTCGGAGCGCCCCTCGGCCTTCACCTCGGTCTACTACAGCGCCGGCCCGTCTCTGCCCCCCCCGGCGGCGCCCGGCGGGGCGGAGTTTCACTCCGCCTCCCGGCCCGGACCCGACTGGACGCGCAACCTGCTGAGGACCTCCTCTTCCTCCTCCATCAGCCTGCTGTCGGTGCTCCGTCAGCAGGACGGGTCGTCCCACGCCCCCGTCTACACCTCCGCCTCCGAGGGGCGGGGCTTCCCCCCGCAAGGAGAGCCGGGGGTCCGAGACGCCGCCGGCACCAGCAGCGGCCACCACCCGTTATGGGACGGCTCGCGCAGCAACACGGCCTCGTTCCGCAACGTGCTGCAGTGCAACCTGAGCCGCTACTTCATGGAGTTCGACCGCATGCAGGACCTCGAGCCGCCACTAGGGGGCGGCGGCCAGGAGCAGAGCCAAGAGCTGCTGAACAACAACATGGACCCAGACAGACCCGGGCCGTCCTCCACCTCCTCACCGACTATCATCCACTACCAGCCCCCCCTCCCCCCGCCCCCCGCCCCCCAGGAGAGCAACGCCCCCCCCCCGGCCCCCCGAGGCCACCTGAACCGCTGCCGGGCCTGCCACAACCTGCTGACCTTCAACCACGACTCTCAGCGCTGGGAGCGAACCAACCAGGCCTCCTCCACCTCCGCCTCGACTCTAGAGCCCTCCTCCTCCTCTTCTTCTTCTTCCGCCTTTCCTCCGTCGTCTTCTTCGCCGTGGCAGCCCGAGGAGGGCAGGAGGACACTAGAAGCCCCGGAGAGCCGGGCGCCTCCGGAGCCCAGCGAGCAGCCCCCCCCTCCCCTTGGAGGTGGAGGAGGGGCAGGAACCGGGCCCTTCCCCATCGCCCCGACCCCCACCCAGTCCGGGGAGCAGACCGTGGGCTTGGTGTACAACCAGGACACGGCTCAGTGGGAGAGGGTGTACCGGCAGGCCGCCGCCAGCAGGGCGGCAGAGCCCCCGGAGGCCCTAAGCCAAGAGCTGCCTGTCGAGCCCCCCGACGAGGACTCCCTGAGGAGGTAGGGGTTCGTGTTGATGCCACCGCTCGCTCACCTTGAGCTCACCTGTGTGAGGAGTAGATGTTTGTTTGTTTGACGTCTCTGTGGTAAGTTGTGACGGTATCCGAGCGGGGAAAGTGTTTCTCTCGTGACCTTCTCTCCTTCATCCAGGCGACTGTTGGAATCCTCCCTGCTGTCGCTGTCTCGCTACGACATGTCGGGGTCCAGAGACCACCCCATCTACCCCGACCCAGCCAGGTACACGCTTCATTTACCCCGACCCAGCCAGGTACACGCTTCATTTACCCCGACCCAGCCAGGTACACGCTTCATTTACCCCGACCCAGCCAGGTACACGCTTCATTTACCCCGACCCAGCCAGGTACACGCTTCATTTACCCCGACCCAGTCAGGTACACGCTTCATTTACCCCGACTCAGCCAGGTACACGCTTCATTTACCTCGACCCCTACTGGTCCACACTTCATTTACCTCGATCCCTACTGGTCCACACTTCGTTTACCCCGACCCCTACTGGTCCACACTTCGTTTACCTCGACCCCTACTGGTCCACACTTCGTTTACCCCGACCCCTACTGGTCCACCCGTTACCTCGACCCCTACTGGTACCTCGTTCCTACTGGTCCACCGCCCGTTTACCCCTACTGGTCCACACTTCGTTTACCCCGACCCCTACTGGTCCACACGCCATTTACCTCGCACGCCTACCGTTACTTCACCTCGACCCTACTGGTCCACACTCGTTACCTCGATCCTACTGGTCCACACCCGTTTACCTCCCCTAACCCCTACTGGTCCACACCGCTTATTTACCACCCCTACTGGTCCACACCCCGACCCCTACTGGTCCACACTTCCGTTTACCCCGACCCATACTGGTCCACACACGCTTACCTCGACCCTACTGGTCCACGCCCGTTTACCTCGACCCCTACTGGTCCACGCCCGTTTACCGAACCCCTACTGGTCCACGCCCTGGTCACACTTCTTACCGACCCCTACTGGTCCACTTCGTTTACCTCGGCCTACTGGTCCACACCCGTTTACCCGACCCCTGGTCCACACCCCTGCCGTTTGACCCCTACTGGTCCACGCCCGTTTACCTCCCGACCCCTACTGGTCCACACCGTTTACCCGACCCCTACTGGTCCACACGCCCGTTACCTCGGCCCTACTGGTCCACACCGTTTACCCGACCCTACTGGTCCACACTTCATTTACCTCGCTCCCTACTGGTCCACACTTCGGTTACCCCGCCCCCTACTGGTCCACGCCGTTTACCCGACCCTACTGGTCCACACCCGTTTACCTCGACCCTACTGGTCCACGCCCGTTTACCTCGACCCTACTGGTCCACGCCGTTTACCTCGATCCCTACTGGTCACACGTTTACCTCGGCCCCTACTGGTCCACACCCGTTACCCGACCCTACTGGTCCACGCCCGTTTACCTCGACCCTACTGGTCACGCCCGTTTACCTCGACCCTACTGGTCCACACTCGTTTACCCGACCCCTACTGGTCCACGCCCGTTTACCTCGGCCCTACTGGTCACGCCGTTACCCCGACCCTACTGGTCCACACGCGTTTACCTCGACCCCTACTGGTCCACACCGTTTACCCGACCCTACTGGTCCACGCCCGTTTACCTCGACCCTACTGGTCCACGCCGTTTACCCGACCCTACTGGTCCACACGCCGTTTACCCGACCCCTACTGGTCCACACTTCGTTTACCCGGCCCTACTGGTCCACGCCGTTTACCCGACCCCTACTGGTCCACACCCGTTTACCCCGACCCCTACTGGTCCACGCCCGTTTACCCGACCCCTACTGGTCCACGCCCGTTACCGACCCTACTGGTCCACGCCCGTTTACCTCGACCCCTACTGGTCCACACCCGTTTACCCGACCCTACTGGTCCACACTTCGTTTACCTCGACCCCTACTGGTCCACGCCGTTTACCTCGACCCTACTGGTCCACACCCGTTTACCTCGACCCCTACTGGTCACACCCGTTTACCTCGGCCCTACTGGTCCACGCCCGTTTACCCGACCCTACTGGTCCACACGCCGTTTACCTCGACCCTACTGGTCACGCCGTTTACCTCGGCCCCTACTGGTCCACGCCGTTTACCTCGACCCTACTGGTCCACCCGTTTACCGACCCCTACTGGTCCACACGTTTACCCGGCCCTACTGGTCCACACGCCGTTTACCCGACCCTACTGGTCCACACCCGTTTACCTCGACCCCTACTGGTCCACACGCCCGTTTACCTCGACCTACTGGTCCACGCCCGTTTACCTCGACCCTACTGGTCCACGCCCGTTTACCCGGCCCCTACTGGTCCACGCCGTTTACCTCGACCCCTACTGGTCCACACTTCGTTTACCTCGACCCTACTGGTCCACGCCCGTTTACCTCGACCCTACTGGTCCACGCCCGTTTACCTCGACCCCTACTGGTCCACGCCGTTTACCTCGACCCTACTGGTCCACGCCCGTTTACCTCGGACCCCTACTGGTCCACGCCCGTTTACCCTCGACCCTACTGGTCCACACCCGACCCTACTGGTCACCCCGTTTACCTCGACCCCTACTGGTCCACGCCCGTTTACCTCGACCCTACTGGTCCACACCCGTTTACCCGACCCTACTGGTCCACGCCCGTTTACCTCGACCCTACTGGTCCACGCCGTTTACCCGACCCCTACTGGTCCACACCGTTTACCTCGGCCCCTACTGGTCCACACCGTTTACCTCGACCCCTACTGGTCCACACCCGTTTACCTCGACCCCTACTGGTCCACACCGTTTACCTCGACCCTACTGGTCCACGCCCGTTTACCCGGCCCCACTGGTCCACGCCCGTTTACCTCGACCCCTACTGGTCCACGCCGTTTACCCGACCCCTACTGGTCCACACTTTTACCTCGACCCCTACTGGTCCACGCCCGTTACCCGACCCCTACTGGTCCACACCCGTTACCCGACCCCTACTGGTCCACACCCCGTTTACCTCGACCCTACTGGTCCACACCGTTTACCTCGGCCCCTACTGGTCCACACGTTTACCTCGACCCCTACTGGTCACACCCGTTTACCTCGGCCCTACTGGTCACACTTCGGTTTACCCGACCCTACTGGTCCACGCCCGTTTACCTCGACCCCTACTGGTCCACGCCCGTTTACCCGGCCCTACTGGTCCACACTGCTCCGACCCTACTGGTCCACACGCCGTTTACCCGACCCTACTGGTCCACGCCCGTTTACCTCGGCCCTACTGGTCCACACTTCGTTTACCTCGGCCCCTACTGGTCCACACCCGCTTTACCTCGACCCCTACTGGTCCACACCCGTTTACCTCGACCCCTACTGGTCCACGCCGTTTACCCGACCCCTACTGGTCCACGCCCGTTTACCCGGCCCTACTGGTCCACGCCGTTTACCTCGACCCTACTGGTCCACGCCCGTTTACCCGACCCTACTGGTCCACGCCCGTTTACCTCGACCCTACTGGTCCACACGCCCGTTTACCCGACCCTACTGGTCCACACCGTTTACCTCGACCCTACTGGTCCACACTTCGTTTACCTCGGCCCTACTGGTCCACGCCCGTTTACCCTCGACCCCTACTGGTCCACGCCCGTTTACCTCGACCCTACTGGTCCACACCGTTTACCCGACCCTACTGGTCCACGCCCGTTACCTCGACCCCTACTGGTCCACACCGTTTACCTCGATCCCTACTGGTCCACACGCTTACCTCGACCCCTACTGGTCCACACGCCCGTTTACCTCGACCCTACTGGTCCACGCCCGTTTACCCGACCCTACTGGTCCACACCCGTTTACCTCGACCCCTACTGGTCCACGCCCGTTACCTCGACCCTACTGGTCCACACCCGTTTACCCGACCCCTACTGGTCCACACTTCCGTTTACCTCGGCCCTACTGGTCCACACCGTTTACCCGACCCTACTGGTCCACGCCCGTTTACCTCGACCCTACTGGTCCACACCGTTTACCCCGACCCCACTGGTCCACCGTTTACCCGCTTACCCTACTGGTCCACGCCCGTTTACCCGGCCCTACTGGTCCACGCCGTTTACCTCGACCCCTACTGGTCCACGCCCGTTTACCTCGACCCTACTGGTCCACACTTCGTTTACCTCGACCCTACTGGTCCACACCGTTTACCTCGGCCCCTACTGGTCCACGCCGTTACCCGACCCTACTGGTCCACGCCCGTTTACCTCGACCCCTACTGGACCACACTTGGTTTACCCGACCCCTACTGGTCCACACCCGTTTACCTCGACCCTACTGGTCCACACTGCCTACTGGTCACCGCCCGTTTACCCGGCCCTACTGGTCCACACCCGTTTACCTCGACCCTACTGGTCCACACGCCCGTTTACCCGGACCCTACTGGTCCACACTTCGTTTACCTCGACCCTACTGGTCCACACCTTTACCCGACCCCTACTGGTCCACGCCGTTTACCTCGACCCCTACTGGTCCACACCGTTTACCTCGACCCCTACTGGTCCACACGACCCTACTGGTCCACCCGTTTCCCGACCCTACTGGTCCACGCCCGTTTACCCGACCCCTACTGGTCCACGCCCGTTTACCTCGACCCTACTGGTCCACACTCGTTTACCTCGACCCCTACTGGTCCACGCCCGTTTACCCGACCCTACTGGTCCACGCCCGACCCCGACCCTACTGGTCCACACGCCGTTACCCTCGACCCCTACTGGTCCACACGTCATTCCCGACCCCTACTGGTCCACGCCCGTTTACCTCGACCCCTACTGGTCCACACTTCGTTTACCTCGACCCCTACTGGTCCACACTTCGTTTACCTCGACCCCTACTGGTCCACACTTCGTTTACCCCGACCCCTACTGGTCCACACTTCGTTTACCTCGACCCCTACTGGTCCACGCCCGTTTACCCCGACCCCTACTGGTCCACACCGTTTACCTCGACCCTACTGGTCCACCGCCCGTTTACCTCGACCCTACTGGTCCACACCGTTTACCTCGACCCTACTGGTCCACACCGTTTACCTCGGCCCTACTGGTCCACGCCCGTTTACCCGACCCTACTGGTCCACCCGACCCTACTGGTCTTTACCTCGACCCTACTGGTCCACGCCGTTTACCTCGACCCTACTGGTCACACCCGTTTACCTCGACCCTACTGGTCCACGCCGTTACCCGACCCTACTGGTCCACCCGTTTACCCGACCCCTACTGGTCCACACGCCCGTTTACCTCGACCCCTACTGGTCCACACTCCGTTTACCCGACCCTACTGGTCCACACTTTGCCACCCGACCCTACTGGTCCACACTTCATTACCTCGACCCCTACTGGTCCACGCCCGTTTACCCGACCCCTACTGGTCCACACCGTTTACCTCGACCCCTACTGGTCCACGCCCGTTTACCTCGACCCCTACTGGTCCACGCCCGTTTACCTCGACCCCTACTGGTCCACGCCGCTTACTCCCACCCCACTGGTCCACACCCTTACCTCGACCCCTACTGGTCCACACTTCGTTTACCTCGACCCCTACTGGTCCACGCCCGTTTACCTCGACCCTACTGGTCCACACTTTTACCTCGGACCCCTACTGGTCCACACCCGTTTACCCCGACCCCTACTGGTCCACCGCCCGTTTACCTCGACCCTACTGGTCCACACCCGTTTACCTCGACCCTACTGGTCCACGCCCGTTTACCTCGACCCCTACTGGTCCACGCCCGTTTACCTCGACCCCTACTGGTCCACGCCGTTTACCTCGACCCTACTGGTCCGCCCGTTTACCCGACCCTACTGGTCCACCCCGACCCTACTGGTCCACGCCGTTTACCCGACCCCTACTGGTCCACACTTCCCCTACTCCCGACCCCTACTGGTCCACACCGTTTACCTCGACCCCTACTGGTCCACGCCCGTTTACCTCGGCCCTACTGGTCCACACCGTTTACCCGACCCCTACTGGTCCACACCCGTTTACCTCGACCCCTACTGGTCCACACGTCCTACTGGTCCACCCCGACCTACTGGTCCACACCGCTTACCTCGACCCCTACTGGTCCACTTCGTTTACCTCGACCCTACTGGTCCACCCGTTACCCGACCCTACTGGTCACACTTCGTTTACCTCGACCCCTACTGGTCCACGCCCGTTTACCTCGACCCTACTGGTCCACACCGTTTACCCGACCCCTACTGGTCCACGCCCGTTTACCTCGACCCTACTGGTCCACCGCCCGTTTACCCGACCCCTACTGGTCCACACCCGTTTACCTCGACCCCTACTGGTCCACACGCCTTACCCGACCCTACTGGTCCACGCCGTTTACCTCGACCCCTACTGGTCCACACCCGTTTACCCCGACCCCTACTGGTCCACGCCCGTTTACCTCGACCCTACTGGTCCACACTCCGTTTACCCGACCCCTACTGGTCCACGCCCGTTTACCTCGACCCCTACTGGTCCACGCCCGTTTACCTCCGACCCTACTGGTCCACGCCCGTTTACCCGACCCCTACTGGTCCACACCGTTTACCCGACCCTACTGGTCCACGCCGTTTACCTCGACCCCTACTGGTCCACACGCCCGTTTACCTCGACCCCTACTGGTCCACACCGCTTACCTCGACCCCTACTGGTCCACGCCCGTTTACCCGGCCCTACTGGTCCACGCCCGTTTACCTCGACCCCTACTGGCCACACTTACCCGACCCTACTGGTCCACACCGTTTACCTCGACCCCTACTGGTCCACACCGTTTACCCGACCCCTACTGGTCCACACCCGTTTACCCGACCTACTGGTCCACGCCCGTTTACCCGACCCTACTGGTCCACACCCCGTTTACCTCGACCCTACTGGTCCACACCCGTTTACCCGACCCCTACTGGTCCACACCCGTTTACCTCGACCCCTACTGGTCCACACCCGTTTACCCCGACCCTACTGGTCCACACCGCTTTACCTCGACCCTACTGGTCCACACCCGTTACCCCGGCCCTACTGGTCCACGCCCGTTTACCCCGACCCCTACTGGTCCACGCCGTTTACCCGACCCCTACTGGTCCACGCCCGTTTACCTCGACCCCTACTGGTCCACGCCCGTTTACCTCGACCCTACTGGTCCACGCCGTTTACCCGACCCCTACTGGTCCACACCGTTTACCCTCGACCCCTACTGGTCCACACCGTTTACCCGACCCTACTGGTCCACACTTCCGTTACCTCACCCTACTGGTCACCCCGTTTACCCCATTCTGGTCCACGCCCGTTTACCTCGACCCTACTGGTCCACGCCGTTTACCTCGACCCCTACTGGTCCACACCGTTTACCTCGACCCTACTGGTCCACACCCGTTACCTCGACCCCTACTGGTCCACACTTTCATTTACCCGACCCTACTGGTCCACGCCCGTTTACCCGACCCTACTGGTCCACCCGTTTACCACCCCTACTGGTCCACACTTCCCCGACCCTACTGGTCCACGCCCGTTTACCCGACCCTACTGGTCCACCGCCCGTTTACCCGACCCTACTGGTCCACGCCCGTTTACCTCGACCCCTACTGGTCCACACCCGGACCCTACTGGTCCACGCCCGTTTACCCCCCCTACTGGTCCACACCGTTTACCTCGACCCCTACTGGTCCACGCCGTTTACCCGACCCCTACTGGTCCACGCCCGTTTACCCCGACCCTACTGGTCACACCCGTTTCGACCCCTACTGGTCCACACGTTACCTCGACCCCCACTGGTCCACGCCCGTTTACCCGACCCCTACTGGTCCACACGCCCGTTTTTCGACCCCTACTGGTCCACACTTCGTTTACCTCGACCCCTACTGGTCCACGCCCGTTTACCTCGACCCTACTGGTCCACACCCGTTTACTCGACCCCTACTGGTCCACACCGTTTACCTGACCCCTACTGGTCCACACTGCCGTTTACCCGACCCCTACTGGTCCACGCCGTTTACCTCGACCCCTACTGGTCCACGCCCGTTTACCCGACCCCTACTGGTCCACACCGTTTACCCGACCCTACTGGTCCACACGCCCGTTTACCCGACCCCTACTGGTCCACGCCACTCCGACCCTACTGGTCCACGCCCGTTTACCCGACCCTACTGGTCCACACCCGTTTACCCCGATCCCTACTGGTCCACACTTCGTTTACCTCGACCCCTACTGGTCCACACTTCGTTTACCCCGACCCCTACTGGTCCACACTTCGTTTACCTCGACCCCTACTGGTCCACACTTCGTTTACCTCGACCCCTACTGGTCCACACTTCGTTTACCTCGACCCCTACTGGTCCACACTTCGTTTACCTCGACCCCTACTGGTCCACACTTCGTTTACCTCGACCCCTACTGGTCCACACTTCGTTTACCTCGACCCCTACTGGTCCACACCGTTTACCTCGACCCTACTGGTCCACACTTTACCTCGACCCCACTGGTCCACACTTCCCGTTTACCTCGACCCCTACTGGTCCACGCCCGTTTACCCGACCCCTACTGGTCCACACCTCGTTTACCCCGACCCCTACTGGTCCACCCTTCGTTTACCCCCACCCCTACTGGGCCACCCTTCGTTTACCTCGACCCCTACTGGTCCACACCGTTTACCCGACCCTACTGGTCCACGCCCGTTTACCTCGACCCTACTGGTCCACGCCCGTTTACCCGACCCTACTGGTCCACACCGTTTACCCGACCCCTACTGGTCCACGCCCGTTTACCTCGACCCTACTGGTCCACGCCCGTTTACCTCGGCCTACTGGTCCACACTCCGTTTACCTCGACCCCTACTGGTCCACACCCGTTTACCCGACCCTACTGGTCCACGCCGTTTACTCCCGACCCTACTGGTCCACCGCCCGTTTACCTCGACCCCTACTGGTCCACACTGTTTACCTCGACCCTACTGGTCCACGCCGTTTACCTCGACCCTACTGGTCCACACGCCCTACTGGTCCGCCCGTTTACCCCCCTACTGGTCCACGCCCGTTTACCTCGACCCCTACTGGTCCACGCCCGTTTACCCGGCCCTACTGGTCCACACCCGTTTACCCGACCCCTACTGGTCCACACCGTTTACCCGACCCTACTGGTCCACACCGTTTACCTCGACCCCTACTGGTCCACGCCCGTTTACCTCGACCCCTACTGGTCCACACCGTTTACCTCGACCCTACTGGTCCACACTTCGCTTACCCGACCCTACTGGTCCACACTGTTTACCCCGACCCCTACTGGTCCACACTTCGTTTACCCCGACCCCTACTGGTCCACACTTCGTTTACCCCGACCCCTACTGGTCCACACTTCGTTTACCTCGACCCCTACTGGTCCACACTTCGTTTACCCTCTTGCTGTCCAGGCTCTCTCCGGCTGCTTACTACGCTCAGAGGATGATCCAGTATCTGTCGAGGAGGGACAGTATTCGCCAGCGGTCGCTCCGCTACCAGCAGAACCGGCTCCGGGCGATGTCGTCGTCCTCCGACAGCCCCGTCAGCAACCCGTCCAGCTCCTTGGACAACAGCGACGTGGACTTTGAGGAGCTGGAGTAAGTTTAGTTTAGTTTGTCTCCCATGAAGCTTCTCAGGTCTCACAAAGACGAGCGGAGCCGGCCCGCCATCAGTATCTCCAGGACGTTGTCATAGCAACTGATGAGTTTGGTGTTCCTGTCCGCTCAACAACCGTTAAACGTGGTTTCTTGTTTCCGTGCACACTCTTAACCCTAACCCTACTTCTCGTGGTGTCGATCTTTAACCGTCTTCTCCTTCCAGTGACAACGGCGACCGAGCGAGACACCGGACCACACGCAACGCCAGGATGTCGGCGCCCTCTCTGGGCCGCTTCGTCCCGCGGTCAGTCTGAACGCCGAGGCTCCGCCTTCATTTCCCTGTTTGGGTTTGACGTAGTTTCAGTGTGCAGAACGTGAACACGCACATCAAGAACCCTTCCAGTCCAGCTGTGGTTGTAAAGCTCTAGTTGTGAGGTTGCAGATAGCAAGCCTCGGTTCATTAGTTTCAGATATTAAATCATAGCATATTAAATACAATTATATTCCATCGCTGCCAATTCATTCTGAGAATTGTGCTGCACTGTTTTAATCCTGTTGTCCTCCAGGCGGTTCCTCCTCCCCGAGTACCTTCCCTACGCCGGGATCTTCCACGAGAGAGGCCAGCCGGGCTTGGCGACGCACTCCTCCGTCAACAGAGTGCTCGCTGGTAAACACACACTTTGTTACCAAGAGTTAAGAAACCACCAGCTGCTCTCTCCTGACCACCAGGGGGCGACTCCTCTGGTTGTATAGAAGTCTATTCTTCATGTGTTAAAGCTGCATTCTCTCTCCTGACCACCAGGGGGCGACTCCTCTGGTTGTATAGAAGTCTATGCTTCATGTGTTAAAGCTGCATTCTCTCTCCTGACCACCAGGGGGCGACTCCTCTTGTTGTATAGAAGTCTATTCTTCATGTGTTAACGATGCATTCTGTCTCCTGACCACCAGGGGGCGGCGACTCTGGTTGTATAGAAGGCTATTCTTCATGTGTTAAAGCTGCATTCTCTCTCCTGACCACCAGGGGGTGACTCCTCTGGTTGTATAGAAGCCTATGCTTCATGTGTTAAAGCTGCATTCTCTCCTGACCACCAGGGGGCGAGTCCTCTGGTTGTATAGAAGTCTATCTAATGGCGCTACTTCTCTTGATGTATTCCCTCAGTAAACATTGTAAACACAAGTTTATGTCTCAGTCTCTAGTTTCAAGTCTTCTTCACAGCATGATGTCATCATTTAGTACGTTATGATGTCATCATTTAGTACTTTATGATGTCATCATTTAGTACATTATGATGTCATCATTTAGTGCATTATGGTCACTTAGTCACACAGACCATAAAGCGGGGGACGCTTTAGGGGCGGGGCTACAGTTACCAGAAATATTCTGTGTGGAAATGATCTGCATTTCATTATATTAGCTCCTCCCCCTTTGTGTTCCCCAGGTGCGTCCATCGGGGACGGCCAGTCTGCGGTGGCCAGCAACATCGCCAACACCACCTACCGCCTGCAGTGGTGGGACTTCACCAAGTTCGACCTGCCGGAGATCAGCAACGGTACGGCAGACCGCACCGCCTCCATGAGTATTACTCCTCTGGTTTAGGCTCCTCCCCTCCAGCTCGAGGGGGAGGAGCTTGACGACCAGGCGCGTGTCTCCGCAGCGTCGGTCAACGTCCTGGTGCCAAACTGTAAGATCTACAACGACGCCTCCTGCGACATCTCGGCCGACGGCCAGCTGCTGGCGGTCTTCATCCCCAGCAGCCAGCGGGGGTTCCCGGACGAGGGCATCCTGGCCATCTACTCGCTGGCCCCCCACAACCTGGGGGAGGTGCTCTACACCAAGAGATTCGGTAGGGGGCGGGGCTCCGAGTTATCCGTCGCCGTCGGTCACCGACCCGTTTGATTGACGGCCGTGTCGTTGCGGGCAGGTCCCAACGCTATCTCCGTTAGCTTGTCCCCGATGGGCTGCTACGTGATGGTGGGCCTGGCCTCCCGCCGCATCCTGCTGCACCCCACCACCGACCACATGGTGGCGCAAGTCTTCCGCCTGCAGCAGCCCCACGGGGGGGAGACCTCCATCAGGGTGAGTGAGCGGGGAACCTTCGGCCGGATCCTAGTCCTTCAGAATAAAGGCGTGTCGGTCGCGTTTCAGGGTCCTAGTCCTTCAGAATAAAGGCGTGTCGGTCGCTTTTCAGGATGCTAGTCCTTCAGAATAAAGGCGTGTCGGTCGCGTTTCAGGATCCTATCACTTCAGAATAAAGGCGTGTCGGTCGCGTTTCAGGATCCTAGTCCTTCAGAATAAAGGCGTGTCGGTCGCTTTTCAGGATGCTAGTCCTTCAGAATAAAGGCGCGTCGGTCGCGTTTCAGGATCCTATCACTTCAGAATAAAGGCGTGTCGGTCGCGTTTCAGGATCCTAGTCCTTCAGCTTGTTGGTCGCGTTTCAGGATCCTAGTCCTTCAGAATAAAGGCGTGTCGGTCGCTTTTCAGGATGCTAGTCCTTCAGAATAAAGGCGTGTCGGTCGCGTTTCAGAATCCTAGTCCTTCATAAAGGCGTGTCGGTCGCATTTCAGGATCCTATCACTTCAGAATAAAGGCGTGTTGGTCGCGTTTCAGGATCCTAGTCCTTCAGAATAAATACGCGTCGGTCGCGTTTCAGGATCCTAGTCCTTCAGAATAAAGGCGTGTTGATCGCGTTTCAGGATCCTAGTCCTTCAGAATAAAGGCGTGTTGGTCGCGTTTCAGGATCCTAGTCCTTCAGAATAAAGGCGTGTTGGTCGCGTTTCAGGATCCTATCACTTCAGAATAAAGGCGTGTTGGTCGCGTTTCAGCATCCTAGTCCTTCAGAATAAAAGCGTGTTGGGCGCGTTTCAGATGGTCTTCAACGTGGTCTACCCGATGGCTCCGGACCAGCGCCGCCACGTCAGCATCAACTCGGCCCGCTGGCTGCCGGACCCCGGGATGGGTCTGGCTTACGGGACCAACAAGGGGGACCTGGTCATCTGCCGGCCCGTGTGAGTCCTCCTCTCTCAGACCTGATGAGTGTTTGATATTTAATGTTTCATAATAACGACGTTATCCAGTCGGTGAGTTACGATGTGACGTTTAAATTCTGGGCAGTTATATAAATCTAATGTATAATAAAAGACTAGAACAGTTCTTCATGGTCTGGACCTGCAGTCTTAGACCTCATCTTTGAATATGAAGACGATCTCCGGCTCCTGAGGATCAGTCGGTTGACGTATCGGTCGTCAATAACCTGATTGGATTTAATCCGATCTCCCGGTCTCGGACTCCGAGCCGAGGTTCTGACCGAACGCAGGTTTGTCGGGTTTCTTTCCACGATGATGTGATTACCCTAACGAGCCCGACAGGAAGCCCTCTGATTGGAGGAGTTCAATTAGTGCTTCTAACGAGGTCGTGGGCACGATTCCACGAAGACGTCCCTCCTCTTAAGTGTGTGTGTCTGTGTGTGTGTGCGTGTGTGCGTGCGTGCGTGTGTGTGTGTGTAGGTTTTACTGTAACGACGGTGAGAGCCCCGCGGAGTCGAGCAACGAGCCTCTGTTCTCCGTCAACAACAGCGGAACCAGCCGGACCCGAGGTTCTGACCGACCGGGGTGAGAGCCTGTAGACTCAACCCTGTTAGCCCCCAACAGCAGAGTTCTTAAAACCACAGAGAACAACGTTAAAACCCCCTGAACCCCAAAGACCTTCACCTGGCGTTCGTTTACCAGTCGGTCGTTTACCTGATGGTCGTTTACCTGACAGTCGTTTACCTGATGGTCGTTTACCTGACAGTCGTTTACCAGACGGTCGTTTACCAGTCGGTCGTTTACCTGATGGTCGTTTACCTGACAGTCGTTTACCTGATGGTCGTTTACCTGACAGTCGTTTACCTGATGGTCGTTTACCTGACAGTCGTTTACCAGACGTTCGTTTACCAGTCGGTCGTTTACCTGACGGTCGTTTACCTGACATTCGTTTCCCAGACGGTCGTTTCCCAGACGGTCGTTTACCTGACGGTCGTTTACCAGTCGGTCGTTTACCTAACGTTCGTTTACCTGACGGTCGTTTACCTGACGTTCGTTTACCTGACGGTCGTTTACCTGACGGTCGTTTACCAGTCGGTCGTTTACCTAACGTTCGTTTACCTGACGTTCGTTTACCTGACGGTCGTTTACCTGACGTTCGTTTACCAGTCGGTCGTTTACCAGACGTTTGTTTACCTGACGGTCGTTTACCTGACGTTCGTTTACCTGACGGTCGTTTACCAGTCGGTCGGTTACCTGACGGTCGTTTACCTGACAGTCGTTTACCTGACATTTGTTTACCTGACGGTCGTTTACCAGTCAATCGTTTACCTGACGGTCGTTTACCAGTCGGTCGTTTACCAGTCGGTCGTTTACCAGACGTTCGTTTACCTGACGTTCGTTTACCTGACGGTCGTTTACCAGTCGGTCGTTTACCTGACGTTCGTTTACCTGACGGTCGTTTACCAGACGTTCGTTTACCAGTCGTTCGTTTACCAGACGTTCGTTTACCTGACGTTCGTTTACCAGTCGGTCGTTTACCAATCGGTCGTTTACCTGAAGGTCGTTTACCAATCGGTCGTTTACCAGTCGGTCGTTTACCAATCGGTCGTTTACCTGACGGTCGTTTACCAATCGGTCGTTTACCTGACGGTCGTTTACCTGACGGTCGTTTACCAGTCGGTCGTTTACCAGTCGGTCGTTTACCAGTCGGTTGTTTACCTGACGGTCGTTCACCAGTCGGTCGTTTACCAGTCGGTCGTTTACCAGTCGGTCGTTTACCAGACGTTCGTTTACCTGACGGTCGTTTACCAGTCGGTCGTTTACCTGACGTTCGTTTACCAGTCGTTCGTTTACCAGACGTTCGTTTAAGGGGCGGCTTTAGCTCAGTGGGGTAAGAGGGCCGTCCTGCAACCGCAGGGTTGTGGGTTCGATCCCCGCTCTCCCCATTAGTTGCAAGTCGAAGTGTCCTTGAGCAAGGCACTGAACCCCCAGTTGCTTCCCGGGCGCTTCACCGCAGCCCACTGCTCCTTAATAACTAAGGATGGGTTAAATGCAGAGAACTAATTTCCCCTTGGGGATTAATAAAAGTGTATATTCTATTCTACCTGACGTTCGTTTACCAGTCGGTCGTTTACCAATCGGTCGTTTACCTGAAGGTCGTTTACCAATCAGTCGTTTACCAGTCGGTCGTTTACCAATCGGTCGTTTACCTGACGGTCGTTTACCAATCGGTCGTTTACCTGACGGTCGTTTACCAGTCGGTCGTTTACCAGTCGGTCGTTTACCTGACGGTCGTTAACCTGACGGTCGTTCACCAGTCGGTCGTTTACCAGTCGGTCATTTACCAGACGTTCGTTTACCTGACAGTCGTTTACGTCGGTCGTTTACCAGTCGGTCGTTTACCAGTCGGTCGTTTACCAGTCGGTCGTTTACCAGGCCGTCCAGCTGTAAGGACTCCGGGTTGTCGGTTCTGGTTCTGGTCTTTACTGGCGCTGCTCTGTGATGCCGTTTCAGACCCAACCGCTCCGGCTGGAGGCTGGACCGAGACATGGGCCTGATGAACGCCATCGGCCTCCAGCCCCGACATCCCGCCCCTTCTGTGACATCACAGGGAACCCAGACGCCGATCATCCAGCTGCAGAACGCCGAGACCCAGACGGAGCGGGAGCTGCCGGAGCCCGGCGCCCCCCCACCGCCCCCCAGTAGGCGCCGCTCACACCGCTCACACCGCTAGGCGAGCGCTCCTCTATCGTTGGAGTCAAACGGCTCCACGACGACACGGAGCTCGTTACATGTGATCTATAAATCGTTTGATCAATTGATCGATGGGGGTCAAAGGTCATGACCTGCTTTCATAGACTAGTTAAGATGTTTTGAAGAAAAGTCTTCTAGTCCTCTAGTCTTCTAGTCCTGTAGTTTTCTAGTCTTCTAGTCTTCCAGTCTTCTAGTCTTCCGGTCCTCTAATCTTCTGGTCCTCTAGTTTTCTAGTCTTCCAGTCCTCTAGTCTTCTAGTCCTCTAGTCTTCTAGTCCTCTAGTCTTCCGGTCCTCTAGTCCTCTAGTCTTCTAGTCTTCCGGTCTTCTAGTCTTCCAGTCCTCTAATCTTCCGGTCCTCTAGTCTTCTAGTCTTCCGGTCTTCTAGTCTTCCAGTCCTCTAATCTTCCGGTCCTCTAGTCTTCTAGTCTTCCGGTCCTCTAGTCTTCCGGTCCTCTAGTCCTCTAGTCTTCCGGTCTTCTAGTCTTCCAGTCCTCTAGTCTTCTAGTCTTCCGGTCCTCTAGTCTTCCGGTCTTCTAGTCTTCCGGTCCTCTAGTCTTCTAGTCTTCCGGTCCTCTAGTCCTCTATTCTTCTAGTCTTCCGGTCCTCTAGTCTTCTAGTCCTCCGGTCCTCTAGTCTTCTAGTCTTCCGGTCCTCTAGTCTTCTAGTCTTCTAGTCTTCCGGTCCTCTAGTCTTCTAGTCTTCCGGTCTTCTAGTCCTCCGGTCCTCTAGTCCTCTAGTCTTCCGGTCTTCTAGTCTTCCAGTCCTCTAATCTTCCAGTCCTCTAGTCTTCTAGTCCTCCGGTCCTCTAGTCTTCTAGTCTTCCGGTCTTCTAGTCTTCCAGTCCTCTAATCTTCCAGTCCTCTAGTCTTCTAGTCTTCCGGTCCTCTAGTCTTCTAGTCTTCCGGTCCTCTAGTCTTCTAGTCCTCCGGTCCTCTAGTCTTCTAGTCTTCCGGTCCTCTAGTCTTCTAGTCCTCCGGTCCTCTAGTCCTCTAGTCTTCTAGTCTTCCGGTCCTCTAGTCTTCTAGTCCTGTACCGACAGACTCGTCCTTCTCTCCCCAGACGTCCCTCCTGAGACTCCGTCCACCAGCCGAGCGGCGTCCGGGCAGCAGGAGGCTCTGAGCGGCCGAGCGGAGGACGGCGTGCCGGCCGAGGCGGCGCCGGCTGAAACCACAGCAGCCGGTTCTGGTACTGATCCACTCTGAGGGTCTCACTCCTCCTTAAGCACTTTGAAGCGTCTTGTGTTTGCTGCAAGTACTGTCGGCTCGCTGACCTCCTGAGGCGTGACCTCCAGAGGCGTGACCTCCAGAGGTTTGACCTCCTGAGGCGTGACCTCCAGAGGCTTGACCTCCAGAGGCGTGACCTCCTGAGGCGTGACCTCCAGAGGTTTGACCTCCAGAGGCGTGACCTCCTGAGGCGTGACCTCCAGAGGTTTGACCTCCTGAGGCGTGACCTCCAGAGGTTTGACCTCCTGAGGCGTGACCTCCAGAGGCATGACCTCCAGAGGCTTGACCTCCTGAAGCGTGACCTCCAGAGGTTTGACCTCCAGACGCGTGACCTCCAGAGGCGTGACCTCCTGAGGCGTGACCTCCAGAGGCGTGACCTCCAGAGGTTTGACCTCCAGAGGCGTGACCTCCAGAGGCATGACCTCCAGTGGTTTGACCTCCAGAGGCGTGACCTCCAGAGGCTTGACCTCCTGAGGCGTGACCTCCAGAGGTGTGACCTCGAGGTTTGACCTCCAGAGGCGTGACCTCCAGAGGCATGACCTCCAGAGGCGTGACCTCCAGAGGTTTGTGCTGCCGCCTCTCGGCTCTGAAGAATCCCTCTCTGACCTCCGTAGAGCTCATGAAGCACTTTGTTCTGCCGTCTCTAGAACTTCATCTTCCTCATCATCATGTGTCACTTTATTTTACTCCAACGCGATAACACCTGAAACATTAATACCGTTAGCGCTGCCGGGCTACGCCTTTAGCGGCTACGTCTTTAGTGCTGCCTCCGGCGGCAGGAAGCACTCGTGTCGTCTTTCAGGCCTACAAACCAACGGATGTGGATTGGATAACATTCGGTGGATGAAACTTGTTCTGATTCCGTCTCTTTGTTCAATAAACGTTGGATAAATAAACTTCTGGATGTGACGAGGCTGTGGAGTTATTTGATGTGTGGACCACTAACGGTGCAGTACTAATCACACCGGTGTCCGGTGCCGACGCTCCACACTGACTGCAGGTCACACGCTCACGGACGAGCAGCAGAGTGTTCTTCATCGTCGTTTTCGCGTGTTTGAGGTTCATCTTTAAGGAGTCAAATAATCTGTCGGCTTTATATAGAATATTTCATCCTCTTCACTTTTCTTTGTTCTCTTCAAACACGCCAGATTCTCAAAAGAGAGAATGAAGCATCTGATCACAGATCTGTTAGTGAGAACCTTTGAATAAACGTTTAATATCGTAACATATTAGAGTAGTATGATTTAAAAATATATATAATTAAATAATATATATATTTGTGTATTTATTTACATTTATATTTGTATATATATATACAATTTTTCAATATGTATATTTATTTCTTATTTATATATATCTATGTGTGTATATATATATTTTTTTATATATATGTGTATATATATTTTAATTTATTTAATTTGTTATATATATATATACAAATAAATATTTTGCGTGTGTGTATATATATATATGTATATTATTTGGCATATGAATGGAGCTAGAGTCTCGAGGTGATGTTCTCCACATAAACCCGCAAAGTGTCTCTTGAGCCATGTGAGTAAACGCTTGACTCTCATTGGTCCAGGGGAGTCTCCAGAGTTCGGCTCGGGGGAAGACGCTCTGGCTCGAATCCGCCGCCTGATCGCCGAGGGCGGCATGACGGCCGTGGTGCAGCGCGAGCAGAGCACCACCATGGCGTCCATGGGCGGCTTCGGGAACAACATCATCGTCAGCCACCGCATCCACCGCGGCTCCCAGACGGCGGGCGCCGCCTCCAGGCCGCCGGCGGACTCCAGCACGCCGTCCGGCTCGGGGCCCCTCCCCCCGGCTCAGGTCTACGCCCCCCCGCGGGCCGACGCGGCCCCGTGGTGCGCCCGGCCCTCCGGCCCGCCCCCGGTGGACCCGGATGACGACTCCCCGCCGGGCCCCTCTTCCTCCCTGCTGCTGTCTTCCCCCTCCTCTTCCTCCTCCTCCTCCTCCTCCTCCTCTCACAGCCCCCACCCTGGGGGGGAGGGAGGGGCCTCCGGCAGTTACGCCGGCGACCCGTACAGCAGGTAGTTCTCCTATTGGACGAGAGAAGCACTGCTCTTCAAAGCCTTAACTCTCAAAGGAACAGGGTCTCCCGCCTGGAACAGAAGGGACTCAAGACCCCCCCCTCCCCGCCGTGGCGTTGGCGTGTGCTTCCTCTGCACTTCTAGAAACGACCATTCCTCTCCAGAAAGGGCTTTTACTTGAACGGAGGCCGAGACGAGGTTCACCAGGGGGTCTGGGGGTCTGGGGGTCTCCTCACATGGACTCCAGCGCTCTGCATCCGGCGCCATGTGGCGTTGACCTTTGATGTTTCAAAAGTGAATTCAGCACTTCTTTAGTTTGTTTTTGTACCGCGTGTAATTATCATGTTTAAAAGACCCGGACCCTGAATCATGACCCTGAACCCCGACCCCGCGTCAGGACCCTGCATCAGGACCCTGACTCCGGACCCGGGTCCCCGGTGGACTGCATGTCTGTTTTTAAATGCTGCAGTTCACGAAACGAACGTCAAACGTTTTTCTTTTCTTTTGGCGGCCGAAGAGGAACGGAGCACTTCCTGGTCCGGAGGGACTCGGAGGGGGAGGGGCTTAAGGAGCAGCGGGGCTTTTTTAACCTGTATTTGTAAATGGTCGGAAAAATGTAAAATAAGTGGAAGTGACACCCAGACGAAGTGTTGTGGATTAAAGATGGCCGCTGTCAACGGGTCTCTGTGTGTGTGTGGGGGGGGTCGTCATGTGACATCAGGTATTCAGATCAACAATCAATATTCCTCTTATTCTGGTAAACATCTAAACAGATTTAATAAAGAAGTCTAAACGTTCACTTATTGATCAAAGGACAACACTCATTGATGATTTGTTTGTTTGAAACATTTAGAGCTGATTAACAACCAAAACCACCATGTGACTCCTTGTGGACTTATCTTGTAGTCTGTTGTTGTCTTCTCGTGGACTTTTCTTATTGTGTACTTGTCTTCTCGTGGACTTGGACTTGTCTTCTCGTAGACTTGTGGACTTGTCTTCTCGTGGACTTGTGTACTTATCTTCTTGTGTACTTTTCTTATCGTGTACTTGTCTTCTCGTGGACTTGTGTACTTGTCTTCTCGTGGACTTATCTTCTCGTGGACTTGTCTTCTCGTGGACTTGTGGACTTGTCTTCTCGTGGACTTGTGTACTTATCTTCTTGTGGACTTGTCTTCTCGTGTACTTGTCTTCTCATGGACTTATCTTCTCGTGGACTTGTCTTCTCGTGGACTTGTGTACTTGTCTTCTCGTGGACTTTTCTTATCGTGTACTTGTCTTCTCGTGGACTTGTCTTCTCGTGGACTTGTGTACTTGTCTTCTCCTGGACTTGTCTTCTCGTGAACTTGTGTACTTATCTTTTCGTGTACTTTTCTTCTCGTGGACTTGTGGACTTATCTTCTTGTGGACTTGTCTTCTCGTGGACTTGTGTACTTTTCTTATCGTGGACTTGTGTACTTGTCTTCTCGTGTACTTTTCTTATTGTGTACTTGTCTTCTCGTGAACTTGTCTTCTTGTGGACTTGTGGACTTATCTTCTCGTGGACTTGTGTACTTTTCTTATCGTGGACTTGTGTACTTATCTTCTTGTGGACTTGTCTTCTCGTGGACTTATCTTTTCGTGGACTTTTCTTATTGTGTACTTGTCTTCTCGTGGACTTGTCTTCTCATGGACTTGTCTTCTTGTGGACTTATCTTCTCGTGGACTTGTGTACTTATCTTCTTGTGGACTTGTCTTCTCGTGGACTTATCTTCTTGTGGACTTGTCTTCTCGTGGACTTGTGTACTTATCTTCTTGTGGACTTGTCTTCTCGTGTACTTTTCTTATCGTGTACTTGTCTTCTCGTGGACTTGTCTTCTCGTGGAGTTGTGTACTTGTCTTCTCGTGTACTTTTCTTATCGTGGATGTATCTTCTCGTGGACTTGTCTTCTTGTGTACTTGTCTTCTCGTGGACTTGTGTTCTCGTGGACTTTTGAAGCGTCATCAGTTCCAGTGTCAATATGACTGGCTCTGCCCATTTTATTTATATATATATGTGTGTATTTATATACACACATGTTTGTATGTATCTATGTATGTTGTGTGTGTGTATTATATATATATAATACACACACACAAGGAGTCGGGACTCAAGTTTACACACAAGTACACAAGTGTGTGTGTTTGAGTGTGAGTCACTCCTCCAGCAGGTGGAGCTTCAGCTCTGCTAATGAGAAGGAATCAATATAAAGGCTGCTGGAGGAGGAGAAGGAGGTGAAGGAGGAGCAGAATGAAGAGAAGGAGCGGAGGAGGAGAACATGTGAACACAGGATCATCAGGTCCAGGATCAGCAAGTCCAGGACCAGCAGGTCCAGGATCAAGTCCAGGATCAGCAGGTCCAGGATTATCAGGTCCAGGATCAAGTCCAGGATCAGCAAGTCCAGGATCAGCAGGTCCAGGATCAAGTCCAGGATCAGCAGGTCCAGGATTATCAGGTCCAGGATCAAGTCCAGGATCAGCAAGTCCAGGACCAGCAGGCCCAGGATCAAGTCCAGGATCAGCGATCAGCAGGTCCAGGATCAGCAGGTAATTAAAACTCTTCCTGCTGTTTTCGTTCTTCTCGTCATCAGGAAGTTTTTCTTTCTTTCTCGTAAACATTAGAAATGTAAAATATGTTGTACATCTCAAAATTAATATTTGTCTAAAAGATTGTTTATTTCAATAAAAACAGAAATATGTTTATTTTAACATCTGTTTTGTTAGTTAATTAGTTAACCCTCCTGTCGCCTTCGGGTCAATTTGATCCGATTCAATGTTTAATGTCGGTGTTCTTTCGGTAGTCAACAAACAAACATAAAGTACCTCACACTTAAACTTGGAAAACAATATTAATTCTAATAATTTTCTGGAGATTTTAATAGCTGGGGTCATATTGACCCCAAGGGTAAAATATGTTAGTAAATATAAAGGTAACAGGAGGGTTAAACATTGAATCGGGTCAAATTGACCCGAAGGCGACAGGAGGGTTAATCTGCAGAGCTAGTTAACTCTGCATATTAACTAGCTCTGCGGATTAACTAGTTACCCTGTTTAACTAGTTAACTATGTTATCCTCTTAGCTAATTAATCTGCAGATCTAGCTAATCTACATAGTTAACTAGTTAATCTGCATATCAAGTTGATTAGTTAGATAGTTAATTGTTTAGCTAGTTAATTTGTTTCGTTAATAATCAGTTTAGCTAGTTCACTAGTTAATCTGCATAGTGCACTAGTTAATCTGCATAGCTAGTTACTCTGTTTAGCTAGTTAACTAGTTATTCTGCATAGCTAGTTAATTAGTTAGCTGGTTAATCTGCAGAGCTAGCTATTAATTAGCGTGGTCGCTAGCTGTCCGTTCCGTGAACTGGCAGATGGACTCAGAGCTGCTGTCAGCAGCTGAGTCGGTGCCGCGCGGCGGCGGGCCTAAAGCTAGCTAAGTAGCCATCCGTCTGCTAGTTAGCTCGGCTAGTTAGCTCGGCAGCTCCACCATGCTGTGATACCAGCATCATAAAATGAGTTTACAAAAACAAGATCATCAGAACCAGAGATATTCCGCCACTTTCACGACCCACAATGCAACTGGACCTGTGTGTTTCAGGAACATGGGCGGAGCACCGGAGCCCGACCTCAACTCCTCCCTCTGGCTCCACCCTCGCGTCAACGCCTCCTCCCGGCCTCCGGGCGGCGCGTCTCCGTACGGCGCGGCTCAGCCGGCCCTCGCCGCCGCCGCCGCCGCCCTCAGCGCCGCCACGGTGCTCGGCAACGCGCTGGTCCTCCTGTCCGTCGGGGTGAACCGCCGCCTGCGGACCGTCAACAACTACTTCCTGTTGAGCCTGGCGGTGGCCGACCTGGCGGTGGGCCTGCTGTCCGTCAACCTGTACGCGCTCTACCTGCTGCGCGGCCGCTGGCCCCTGGGGGCCGCCGCCTGCGACGCGTGGCTCGTGGCGGACTACGTGGCGAGCGGCGCCTCCGTCATGAACCTGCTGGTCATCAGTTTGGATCGGTACTTCTACGTGACGCGGCCGCTCAGCTACCCGGCGTGGCGGACGGGCGGCGCGGCCGGCGTGATGATCGCCACCGCCTGGCTGCTGCCCTTCGTCCTCTGGGCGCCCGCCATCCTCAGCTGGCAGACGCTCGGCGGGAAGCGCGTGATCCCCGACGGCGAGTGCCACATCCAGCTGCTCGCCAGCCCCGCCGTCACCCTGGCGACGACGCTGCCTTCCTTCTACCTGCCGGCGTTCGTCATGGTCGGCCTGTACGGGCGCCTGTCCGCCGGCAGCCGCGGCCGGCTGAGGACGGCCGGTCCGTCCGGGAAAGACTTCCTGTTGAAACGCCGGAGCGTGGCGACCGGCGACCCGGGCTCGGACCCGTCTCCGAACCAATCGGACTGCGGCGCTCCGAAGCCGAGGAGGAACCGGAGGGCGTCGAGCGGCGCGGGCGACGCCTCGGAGCCTCAGCGGCGCCGCGCTCGGGCCGCCGCCGCCGAAGACGACAAGATGGAAACGGACTCCTCGTCCAACGCCGACCTCCGCGGGAAGGCGGCGGCGGCGGCCTTCTCCTCCTGCCCCAGCTTCAGGTCTCAGGAGAGGCGCCGGCTTCGAGTGATGGCGAGGGAGAGGAGGGTCACCAAGACCATCCTGGCCATCGTGCTGGCCTTCATCCTCACCTGGACGCCGTACAACGTCATGGCCGTGGTGGCGGCCTTCTGTCACGACTGCGTCCCGGGCGCCTTGTGGTCCGCGGGCTACTGGCTCTGCTACGTCAACAGCGCCGTCAACCCCGCCTGCTACGCCCTCTGTAACGAGACCTTCAGGAAGACCTTCTGCAGCCTGCTGCGCTGCCGGAGGCTGCGGTGAGGTCGTCGGTCGAGGCACCTGCGGTTGTCATGGTTACATCGTCATTACCTTCGCATGTGTAAGAGCCACACGTGTGTTTTTAGTATATTTAAGTTTCAGAATTGTTTATAATTTAATATTTAGAATTATGCTCACGGTGGAGGAATTATAAGTTAAATACATTGAAAGCTCTTTATGTTCATGACTGACGCTCGGGCCAGGCTATTTAATGACGTCATGACGGCAACGGGTGGAAGAACAGAGCCGCATTAGACATGAGAGATATAGTTTTTTTACCGTAAGACCATGAGATCGTTTTGAACGTTTATTATTTTGTGTACTTTGTTAGCGTTTTTTGCTGTTTAAAATAAAATCGAAAGAAAAGGAAATGAACGGTCTCCTGTCATGCGCGTGAGAGGAAACTCACTGTGTCTGCAGCTCTTTAGCGGATTAAGAAAACAACGACGGAACGCCGCTACATTATGCGTGTTACTCGCATAACTCAAAAAGTATTAAACCGAATCGCATGAAATTTGGTGGGATGATTGGTTATTATCCGGGGACCATTTGATTAGATTTTGGGATCGATCGGGTCAAAGGTCAAGGTAAAGGTTATGAAAAGGTCAAAATCTTCTTTTTACCATAGCGCTGTCAATTTGTACCCAATTGGCATGCAACTAATGCCAACATGTTCATAATTCAATGCCCAATCTTGTGATATGGGAAGGTATGCGCTCTACCGAGTGCCCGTTCTAGTTGTTATTGTTATTATGTGTCGGCTGTGGCTCATGGGGGCGGTCCAGAGAAGAGGTACCCACAGGATCAATAAAATAACTTTTCTTTAAATTGTTTCGTGTTACATCATTATTACTGAACCTTTCTGTCGGCTCTAATTACTACAACTCCCATGAGCCTCAGCTGACGTTGCTATGGAGACAAAGGCTTGAAGTTGTCGTGACTGTCCAATTTATAACTTTTCTCAACAACGAGCGCTCGCAGTATTCTGACCTCTGTGATTGGATGTTTCTTGGTGAAATGCATCTTGGGAGTCGTAATTTATTTCTGTTTTTTAGATCAAGGAAACAGACGTGGACTGGGTTTAGGTTAGACGTATCTCCTATCTCCTAACACCTATCCCTTAACCCCCTATTTAGATTTAGGATAAACTAAATGTTTACATATTATGTAAATGATGTAATTTCTAGTTTATGTCAATATTATGTCAATTATCTAATATCTAAATGTGTATATGTAATATCTGCATGTTATGTAAATAATATCTACATGTTATGTAAATATAATATAAATGTTATGTAAATATTATATATGCATGTTATGTAAATATATATCTCTTATGTAAATATATGTTATGTACACTACCGTTCAAAAGTTTGGGATCACTTAGAAATGTCCTTATTTTTCAAAGAAAAGCATTGTTTTTTTCAATGAAGATAACATTAAATCAATCAGAAATACACTCTATACATTGTTAATGTGGTAAATGACTCTTCTAGGTGGAAACGTCTGGTTTCTAATGAAATATCTCGAGGTGTAAAGAGGCCCATTTCCATCAACTATCACTCCAGTGTTCTAATGGTACATTGTGTTTGCTAATCGCCTTAGAAGACTAATGGATGATTAGAAAACCCGTGCAATTATGTTAGCACAGCTGAAAACAGTTATGCTGGTGATATAAGCTATACAACTGGCCTTCCTTTGAGCTTGAAGTTTGAAGAACAAAATTAATACTTCAAATATTAATCATTATTTCTAACCTTGTCAATGTCTTGACTATATTTTATATTCATTTGATAAATAAAAGTGTGATTTTTCATGGAAGACACGAAATTGTCTGGGTGATCCCAAACTTTTGAACGGTAGTGTAAATATATGTTATGTAAATATAATATATATGTTATGTAAATATAATATATACGTGTTGTGTAAATATATAAATGTAAATATAATATACATGTTATGTAAATATATATATCTTATGTAAATATATATATCTTATGTATATATATGTTATGTAAATATAATATATAGATGTTATGTAAATATAATATATAGATGTTATGTAAATATAATATATCTATGTTATGTAAATATATATGTGTTGTAAATATAATATATATATATGTTGTGTAAATATAATATATACATGTTATGTAAATATATATGTTATGTTAATATATATATGTTATGTAAATATAATATATATGTTATGTAAATATATATGTTATGTTAATATATATATGTTATGTAAATCTATATATGTTATGTAAATATAATATATATGTCATGTAAATATGGAACAGAGACAATCTGAAGCATTAAAACCTCTTTTATGGAGAAAAGACCAAACTTCAAAACAATGTACAGTATTTATTTTGATCTTTTATACAACATCAATAATCTATAGTTCAAAAAATAGATTTTATGGAGGAACGTTATTCTTTTTAATTTGTTTATATTTTAACTACTGAAGTAAAAACCAGCTCTGAGCTACAGGGACACAATTATTATTATTAATATCTAAGCTTCTTTAAACCAAATAAACACATACATCAAATCAGAATAAAAAATAATCAAAGAGGGTTTTGATCAATGAAGAGTATGAGCTCTTCTCCTGGTCCTCTTTCAGTTCGTCTTCTTTCCTGCAGAAAGAAAGAGGAAGAGGAGCAGAAAGGAAGAGGAGCAGAGAGGAAATGGTTTATTCACACATTCATGTGTGAATATATTTGTATATATATGTAGTGATGAAGAGGAGCAGCCGTAGTGATGAAGAGGAGTTGTGTAGTGATGAAGAAGAGCAGTCTAATGATAAAGAGGAGCAGTGTAGTGATGAAGAGTAGTCTAGTATAGAAGAGGAGCAGTTGTAGTGATGAAGAGGAGCTCACCCCGGCTCTTCTTCGCCCTGGGGGAGCAGGGCTTGGACACGGTGACGGTGGTCTGGCAGTCTGCGTTGAACAGGACCCTCTTCAGGGACCCGGACCTGGTCTTGGTGCTGGTCTCGGAGTCACAGGACCCCCAAGACCCAAACTTATACTTACAGTCACCTGCAGCACACGCAGCGGTTATTTATATACATATACACATATAAATGTATATATATATAAATATATATTTATATATATAAAAATATATTTATATATATATATGTATATCTATAAATAAATATACATATATATGTGGATATACACTACCGTTCAAAAGTTTGGGATCACTTAGAAATGTCCTTATTTTTCATGTGGTAAATGACTATTCTAGGTGGAAACGTCTGGTTTCTAATGAAATATCTCCAGAGGTGTATAGAGGCCCATTTCCATCAACGATCACTCCAGTGTTCTAATGGTACATTGTGTTTGCTAATCGCCTTAGAAGACTAATGGATGATTAGAAAACCCTTGAAAACCCTTGTGCAATTATGTTAGCACAGCTGAAAACTGTTTTGCTGATGAGAGAAGCTATAAAACTGGCCTTCCTTTGAGCTAGTTGATTATCTGGAGCATCACATTTGTGGGTTCGATAACTCTCAAAATGGCCAGAAAAAAAGAAGTTTCATGTGAAACTCGCCAGTCTATTCTTGTTCTTAGAAATGAAGGCTATT